>NW_016930473.1:0-1822 GCF_001483705.2 Eufriesea mexicana
ATGGAAGTATGTATGAATGAATGTATGAGTGTATGTATGGACATATGTGCTGATGTATGTATGTATGTACGGATGGATGTGTGGATGATACGGATGTATGGATGTATGGATGTATATATGAATGGATGTATGGGTGGATGGATAAATGATTGGATAGATGTATGGATGGATGGATGTATGGATGTATGTATGGTTGTATGTATGGTTGTATGGATGTATGTATGTATGGGTGTATGGATGTATGGATTTATGGGTATATGGATGTATGTATGGATGGATGGTTGTTCGGTTGGACGGATTTGTGAATGTATGGATGTGTGGATGTATGGATGTTTGGATGGGTGTATGTATGGATGTATGTATAGATGTATGTATGGATGTATGCATGGATGTATGTATGGATGTAGGTATGGATGTTTGTATGGATGTATGTATGGTTGTATGTATGGATGTATGAATGGATGCATGTATGGATGCATGGATTGGTGTATTTATGGATGGATGTTTGGATTGGTGTCTTTATGAATGGATATATGTACGAATGAATGGACGGATGGACGCATCGGTGGATGGATGCATGCATGGACATATGTACGGATGTATGTATGTATGGATGTATATATGTATGGATGTATGGATGTATGGATGTATGTTTGTATGGATAGATGGATGAATGAATGGATGGACGTATGGATGGATGGATGTTCGTATGTATGGATGGATGTATGTATGCGTGTATGTATGGTTGGTTGGATGAATGGATGTATGGATGTATGGATGTATGGATGTATGTATGCATGAATGTATGGATGTATGGATGAATGGATGTATGAATGTAATGATGCACGAATGGATGTATGTACGGATTTGTGGACGTTTGATGTATATTTTTATGGATTCGTGGATGGATGTTTGTATGTATTGATGTATGTATGGATGTGTGGATGGATGGATGGATTGTTGGATGTATGTATGGATGTGTGGATATATGTACAGATGCATGTATGGATATGTCTATGGCTGTATGTATGGATGTATGTTTGGATGTGTGTATGGATGTATGTATGGACGAATGTATTTTAGTATGTATGGGTGTATGTATTGATGTATGTATGGATGTATGGATGGATGGATGGATGTATAGTTGTATGGATGTATGGATCGATGGAAGTATGGATAGGTGGATGTATGGATGGACAGATGTACGGAAGGATGTATGTACGGATGGATGGATGTATAGATGGATGGATTTATGGATGTATGGATGTATGAACGTATGGATGTATGGTTGGATGGATATGCGGTTGGATGGATGTATGGATGTATGGATGTATGGATGTACGGGTGTATTGATATGCGGGTCGATGAATGGATGGGTGGATGAACTGAAGAGTGGGTGAATGGATGGGTGGAAGACCGGATGCATGGATGGATGGAAGGTCGTATGTATAGATGAATGAATGGATGGATGTATGGATGTATGAGTGTATGTACGTATGAATGTATGGATGTATGGTTGTATGGATGTATGGATGTACTGATGTAAGTATGTATGTATGTACGGATGTGTGGATGTACATATGTATGGATGTGTGAATGGATGGATGTATGTATTGATGTATGTATGGATGTACGGTTGGTAGGATGTATGTGTGGATGGATTATGTTTGGATGGATGTATGGATCGAAGGATGTATGGACGGCCGCTTGTATGAATGGATGGATGTATGAGTCGATGGTTGTATGGATGGTTGGATGTATGGATGGATGGATGGATGGATGGATGGTTGTATGTATCTATGAGTGGTTGTATGGATGGATG
>NW_016930474.1:0-253 GCF_001483705.2 Eufriesea mexicana
TTGGGCCAGCTCAAGTGTGGTTAGGTTAGGTTAGATCGGGTTAGGTTAGGTGAGGTTCGGTCCTGTCAGGTCACATCAGGGTGTGTTAGGTTAGGTTAGGTTACGTTATGTTAGGTTCGGATAGGCGAAGTTTGGTTAGAATCAGGGTGTGTTAGGTTATGTTAGGTTACGTTATGTTAGGTTCGGATAGGCGAAGTTTGGTTAGGTAGGTTACGTTAGGTTTTGTGAAGTTAGGTTAGGTGAGGATAGGTTA
>NW_016930475.1:0-234 GCF_001483705.2 Eufriesea mexicana
AGCCTGGTGAATACATAGCCTAACGCCTTCAATCAAATGGCAAGTACAGCCACCTAGTTTCCAGAGAATAGGTCTAGTAAGAACCTATAACTAGTAATATCTTGGTGAATAGATCGTCTAACGCCTTCATTCCAATGGCAAGTATAGCCATCTTCTTGCCAGAGAATATGCCTACTCAAAATCTATAATCTGTTATAGCTTGGGGAATAGAACGCCTAGCGCCTTCAATCCAAT
>NW_016930476.1:0-904 GCF_001483705.2 Eufriesea mexicana
CTGTAGTCCACTATTAGGTGGATTTCTACGTCCTGCGGTGCACAAATATTTTCAGCTTGTCCATGGGAAGTCCAGCAATGCTTGTCTCCGCACGTTATGTTGAGTCATGTTACGTTCGGTTACGTTGGTTAAGATAGGTTTAACTTCTTTGTTGTACGCTGCTACTCGGTGGATCTGCGCTCTACTGTGCACTAGTAAGTCCTGCTTGTATCTGGGGAGGGCTTCAATAACGGTCTCGGCACGTTAGGCTGAGTTAGGCTATGTCTGTCAATGTTCTGTTTGTTTGGGTTAGGTTTGGTTAGCTCTGATACTTCTGATATACACTGCGATCCTATAGATTTCTGCATTCTACACTCCACTAATGTGTTCTGCTTGGCTCTGCGGAGGCCTGCAATAGTGGTCGCGGCACGTTAGGTTGAGTTAGGTTACGTTCGGTAAGGTTGGCTTAGGCAAAGTTAGGTCTGGATGGCTTCAACTTTTGTGCTCCACACTGCTGTTCCGGGTGGTTCTGCGCTCCACAGCACTCTAGTATGTCCCGCTTGGCTCTGGAGAGGCCAGAAATAGTGGTCGTGACACGTCAGTGTATGTTAGGTTACGTTTGGTAATTTTACGATTCTCTAGGTTAGGAGGGGACAGCTATGCCTTTAGTGCTATAGCCTGCTATTAGGTGGACTCCTGCGCCTCACAGTGATCTAGTGAATTCAGCTTCGCCCAGGAAATGCCAGCGATTGTGGTCTCGGCACGTCATAATGAGTCAGGTTACGTTCGGTTACGTTGGGTCGGGCTAAGCTTAGTCAGAATAGCTTTAACGTTTGTGCTGTACACTGCTATTGAGTGGATTTCCGCGCTCTACTGTTATCTGGTATGTCCAGCTTGGCTCTGGGGGGGGGGGGCAGAAATAGTG
>NW_016930477.1:0-274 GCF_001483705.2 Eufriesea mexicana
CACCACGATATTAGTCGAAAATGTCAACAAAAATGAACTTTCCATCCAGATTCTATAGCATTGAGACGGCTATAGCACGCCAATTGTATCTTTCCTCCGTATTTATACAATAAAGCTGGCTCACCAGGATATTAGTGGATAATGTCAATAAAATTAATTTTCCCTTCCAGATTCTATAGCTTTTCAATAACTAGAGCACACCAATGGAATATTTCCTCCTTATTAGTGAAAGAAAGATAGCTCACGACGATATTAGTCGAAAATGTCAACAAAA
>NW_016930478.1:0-209 GCF_001483705.2 Eufriesea mexicana
GCGCAGAAGGTCACCCAGTAGCTTTGTATAGCACAAAAGTCGAAGATATCCTAACCTAACCTGTCCTAACCTAACATAGCCGCACGTAGTATAACAAAGCGTAGCGAGCAGAGACCTCTGTTGCTGGTCTCCCCAGAGTCAGGTAGTGTATAGTAGAGCAATAAAGAGCGCAGGAATCCACCGTATATCAGTGTATAGCACAAAAGTCA
>NW_016930479.1:0-418 GCF_001483705.2 Eufriesea mexicana
CATTGGATTGCAGGCGATAGGCGATCTAATCACCAAGCTATGGTAGCTTATAGGTTTTGAATATACTCTTCCTCTGGCGAGTAGATGGCTGTACCTGCCATTGGCTGAAGACGTTAGGCGACCGATTCACCAAGCTATAAGAAATTATAGATTTTGAATACACGTATTCTCTGTCAAGTAGATGGCTGTACTTGCCATTTGCTTGAAGGCGATAGGCGATCTATTCAACAAGTTATTATAGGTTACAGATTTTGAATATACCTACTTTCTGGCAAGTATATGGCTGTTCATGCCATTGGATTGAAGGCGTTTAGCGATCTATTCACGAAGCTATAACATATTATAGATTTTGAATAGACCTATTCTCTGGCAAGTAGATGGCTGTACTTGCCATTGGATTGAAGGCGTTAGGCTATCT
>NW_016930480.1:0-502 GCF_001483705.2 Eufriesea mexicana
TCCTCGATCCCTATGTTAGCGAGATATATCTTTTCTCTTGCAGCGGAAATGGCCTCCGCTCAAGAGAGTCTCTAGCCCTCGGGTACCCAAACCGCGACGGCGGCCGCTTAAGGATGGGGCCCTGCTTGTCGCCGCCCTTCTTCTTGTCGTGACCGGGCATCGCTCCGGTGTTCGCGGCGGTCACGGGTACCGCGCGAGCGGAGCTCGTCCCCGAAGCACGGCGCTACGTCTAACCGCCGGCTATCTTCGGCGCACTCGAGGGCACTCTCGCGGGCAGTCGAGCCGCCTGCCGCTGCTCTCGCTTCTCGCGCCTACCAATCACAGGAGACCATCCTGCCTCTGCGTCCTTCCCGGCTGGGACCGGGACCGCGACCAGCGCCTTCACCGGAGCATCAGCGGGCCCGCCCTTTGATGGGACCGCGACAGTAACCGCCGAGGCCACGAGTCCAGGCAGCGCGCGCAGGCCGGCGGTGGAGCTCGCTTGCTCCGGCGCTCGGGCAGG
>NW_016930481.1:0-639 GCF_001483705.2 Eufriesea mexicana
AACGTACATCATTACATTCGTACACCCATACGTCCATTCATCCATACATCCATGCATCCATACATCCAACCATCCATACATTCATACATCCACACATTCATAAGTCCATCCATCCATTCATCCATACAAACATACGTACATCCATACATACATCCACATATGCATACATACATCCACCTATCCATACATCCATCCGCTCATACATCCATCCATACATCCATCCATCCACACAAACGGACATCAAATCCATACATCCGTACATATATACATCCATACATCCATAAATCCTCCCATTCGTAATTCAATCTTTCGATACATCCATCCATGCATGCATGCAAACATATATACATCCACACATCCATAGGTACGAACATCCGTCCATCCATACATCCCTCTACTCACACATCCATCCATCCATACATCCATACATATATACATCCATACATCTATACATCCATCCATACATACATCCATCAATCCATACCTCAATCCATACATACATCCGCTCATGAATACATCCATCCACCCGTCCGTACATTAGTACATCCACACATCCACAAATCCATCAATCCATAGATCCATACAACCATACATACATCCATACATACATTCATACATACAACCATACATCCATCCATT
>NW_016930482.1:0-1264 GCF_001483705.2 Eufriesea mexicana
GTGGATATTTGGGTGGATATATGTTTGGATGTTAGGATGGATATATGAAGGGACGTACGGATGAATGTATGGATGAATGTATGTATGTATGGTTTGATGGATGTATGGGTGGAAGATTGTATGAACGTGAAGATGCACGGATGGACCAACGCATGGATGGATGGATGTATGGATGGAAGTGTGGAAGGATGTATGGATGGACGTTTGGATGTATGTATGGATGGATGTGTGGGTGGATGTATGGTTGGATATATGAGGTGATGTATGGGTGGGTGTATGTATGCTTGCATGGGTCGATGTATGTATGGATGTATTTATGTGTGTATGTACAGTCGTATTTAAGGATGTGTGTATGTATGTATGTATGGACGTATTTATGAATATATGGGTGGATGGGCGAATGGAAGGAAGGATGTATGGATGGGTGGATATATGGATGGATGGATGTATGGAAGGATGAATGTGAGGGTGGAAGGATGTATGGTTGGATGGATGTATGGTTGGTTGAGTGTATGAACGTCTGAATGTACGGATGGGTCGACGCACGGGTGGATGGATGTTTGGATGTATGCATGTATGTATGCATGTATGTTTGGCTCCATGTATGAACTTACGTATGGATGTACGTACGTTTGTATGTCTGGATGTGTGTATGGACGCATGGGTGGATGGATGCACAGTTGGTCATAAGGATGGGTGGATGGTTGTATGTATGGATGTATTTATGGATGTTTGGATGTATGCATGTATGGATGTATGTATGTATTGATCTATGTATGAAGTTACGTATTGATATATGTAGGGATGTATGTGTTGTTGTGCCTATGGTTGTATGTATGGATGTATGTGAGGATGTTTGTATGGGTGTATGTATTGATGCATGTATGAATGTATTAATGGATCTACGTACGGATGTATGTATGGATGTACGTATGGATGTATGTGTGGATGCATGGACGGATGGAACCTTGGATGGGTGATTGGATGGTTGGATGCGTGCATCGATGTATGTATGGAAGTGTCTATGTACATGTGGACGCATGTACGTCTGCATTTATGGATGAATGTATGGATGTATGTTAGGAGCTGTATCTGTATGGATGTATGAATGCATGGATGCATGGATGGATGAATGCGTGGTTGTATGGGTGGATATATGGGTTGATGTATGTTTGGATGTTAGGATGGATATATGAAGGGTAGTACGGATGGATGTATGGATGTACATCGATATATACACACATACGTACATCCATACAACCAT
>NW_016930483.1:0-572 GCF_001483705.2 Eufriesea mexicana
CCAGAAATGGTTGCCGCGGCGCGTTAGGTTCAGAAAGGTTACGTATGGTTAGGTTTCGTTTGTATGGGTTAGGTTGGGATATCTTTTACTTTCGTGCCATGCATTACTATCCTACGGACCTCAGAGCTCTCTTCTCCACAAATATGCCCTGCGTGGCAACGGGGATGCCGGCAACAGTTGTCTCGGCGCGCTAGGTTGAGACAGGATAAGTTTGGTTAGGCTATGGCATCCATGGTAGGATTTGGATGGCTTCAAGTTTTCTGTTATACACTGCTATTCGGTGGATTTCTGCGTTCTACTCTTATTCAAAATGCTCTGATAAGCGCTGTGGAGGCCAGTAATTGTGGTCTCGGCACGTTAGGCTACATAGGCTGCGATCGGTTTGGTTACGCTCGGTTACGTTAGGAACGGATGGCTCGGACTTTTGTGCTATACACTGCTATTCGGTGAATTTCTGCGCTCCATTGCGATCTAATACTCCCTCCGTTGATCCGGGAATGCTTGAAGTTGTGGCAGCGGCGCTCTGGGTTGAATTACGTTTCACTTGGTTAGGAGAGGTTTATTCGGGTTTG
>NW_016930484.1:0-1309 GCF_001483705.2 Eufriesea mexicana
GGTTAGTGGAGGATAGCTTTGAGTTTAGTTCTATAGTCTGCTACTAGGAGAAGTTCTGCTCCCAACAGTGCTTTATTGTTTTCAGCTTGGCACTGGGAAAGCCAGCAGTAGTTGCCTCGGCACGATATGTTGAGTCAGGTGACGTTCGGTTAGTTTGGGTTAGGCAATGTTTGGTCAGGGTAGCGTCAACCTTTCTGCTTTACGTTGCTATTCAGTGGATTTCTGCGATCTGCTGTGCTCTAGTATGTCCTGCTTGGCTCTGGGGAGGGCAGCAGTAGCGGTCTGGCCACATATGTTTTAGATCGGCTATGTTTGGTTATGTTCAGTTGGTTTGCGTTAGGCATGTGTAGCTTAGGCTTTTCTAATATATACTGCGTTTCTATGTACTTCTGCGTTCTACTCTCCACTAATGTGTTCCGCTCGGCTCTGGGAAGGACAGCAATATGGTGTAGGGCGGCTAGGTGGAGGGTGGTTGACTTTTGCGCTATACTCTGCTATTCCATGGATTTCTGGGCTCCGCATTGCTCTACTGTACGCTGGTTGACCGGAGAAAGGCCAGCAGTAATGGTCTCGTCTCGTTAGGTTTAGTTAGACTAATTTTGGTTAGGATAAGTTAGGTCAGGTAAGGTTAGGATAACTTTGAAATTTGTGCTATTCTCTGCTGTTTGGAGGCCGCCTGCCCGCTGGGGTGCTCTAGTATATTCAACTTGTCTCTGGCGCATTCAGCAATTGTGGTCACGGCACGTTAGGTTAAACTAGGCTAAGTTAGATTAAGTTCGGTTACGTTAGGTTAAGTTGCGTTTGGTTACGATATCTTTGACTCTTGTGCTCAGCACAGATATCATGTCGACATCTGTGCCCTACTGTGCTCTATCATATTTTGCATGCCTCTGGGGACGCCAGTAGTAGTGCACCCGGCACGTTAGATTGAGTTAAGTTACCTTTGGTTATGTTACGTTCGGTTAGGTTAGGACAGGGTAGATATGACTTTTGCGAAGTACAGTGCTTTTCAGTGGACCTCTGCGCTCTACTGTGCTCTAACATGCACCGCTTGGATCTGTGGGAACAGCAATAGTGCTCACTGCACGTAAGGTTGTGTTAGGTTACGTTTGTGCATGTTACGATTGGTTAGGTTAGGAGTGGATGCCTTTGACTTTTGTGCTATTCACTGCCATTCTTCAGATTCCTTGCACTGTACTGTGAAATAGTATCTTCAGATTGTATCTGGGAAAGATAGCAATAATGTCATCGGCTCATTGTGTAAAGTAACGCTACGTTCGGTTAGGTTATATTATGTTAGGTCAGGTTA
>NW_016930485.1:0-576 GCF_001483705.2 Eufriesea mexicana
TGGCACGAAAGTCTAGGCAACCCTAACCGAAGTAAACATAACTTAACCTAACCAAAAGTAACACGGTCTAAGCTAACGAGCCGACGCCACTATTGCTGGCAACGCCAGGGCCAAGCAGAATATAGTAGAGCAAAGTAGAACGCAGGAAACCTCCGATAACTGTGTACACCACGAAAGTCAGTGGTATCCTTACCGAACAAGGCCTAACCAATCCCAACCAAACGTGACCTGACTAAACTTAACGTGCCGGGATCACTATTGCTGGCCTCCCCGTAGCCAAGTAGAAAATATTAGAGCAAGGCAGAGCGCAGAAGTACACCGAATAGCAGAGTATAGATCCAAAGTTGAAGGTGTCCTATCCTAACATAACCAAGTGTAACGTAAACAAACGTAACATATGTCAACCTAACGTGGCGAGACACTTATTGCTGCCTCCCTGGAGTCAAGCAGAACATATTGGAGGAGGGTAGAGCGTAGAAATCCATAGAATCGCACTGTACAGCACAAATGTCAAAGCTACCCTATCCTAACCTAACCAAACGTAACAAAGCCGAACGTAACCGCACTCCACCAAAC
>NW_016930485.1:6752-10302 GCF_001483705.2 Eufriesea mexicana
AAACCTAAAGGAACGTAGCCTAACTCAACATAACATGCCGCGACCGCTATTGCTGGCCTCGCCAGGGTAAAGCAGAATATAGTAGAGCACAGTGTACCAAAGAGATCCACCGAATAACAGCGTATAGTGCGAAAGGCAAAGCTATCCTGACCGAAACTAACATACCCAGTCACATCCAAACGTAACCTAGCTCAAGCTAACGACGCAAAACCATTATTTCTGGCCTCCGCTGAGCCAAGCAGAAAATATTAGTGCCATTTAGAGCGCAGAAATACACCGAATAGCAGCTACAGCTGAAAGGTCAAAGCTATCCTGTCCTATCCATACTAAGCTTAACGTAAACAACTGTATCATAACTACACCTGACGAGCCAAGACCACCATTGCAGTCTTCCCCAGAGCCAAGCGCAACATATTAAAACGCAGTGGAACGCAGAAGTCCATCGAATAGCAGTGTATAACACAAAAGTCTAAGCAATCCTCTCCTAACGTAACCAAACGTAGCCTAACTCAACATAACGTGCCGCAACCACTATAGCTGGCCTCTCCAGCGCCAAGCAGAATATATCAGAGTACAGCACAGAGCAGAAATTCACTGAATAACTGTGTATAGTGCGAAAGTCAAAGTTACGCTAACCGAACCTAACATAACCTGTCCTAACCAAACGAAGCATAACACAACCAAACGTGCCGAGGCCACTATTTCTGGCCTCCCAACAACCGTGCAGAACATAGTAGAGGAGAGTAGTGCTCAGAAATCGGTAGAATAACATTTTATACCAGAAAAGTCATGGCTTCGCTTACCTGACCCTAACAAACATTACTCAACCTAGCGTATCCTACCTGAACATAACCTGCCGCGACCACTATTGTCGGCCTCGCCAGGGCACCGCAGAATAGAGTAGATCACAGAACATCGCAGGCGTCCGCCGAATGACGGTGTACAGCACCAAAGTCAAAGCTACCCTGTCATAATGTAGCCAATTCTAGCTTAAAGAGACGTAACATAGCACAATCTAAGGTACCGCGACCACAATTGCCGACACTTCCGGAGACACCCAGTTCATATTAGAGCAATGCGCAGCTCAGAGATCCACCGAATAGCAGTGTATACAACGAAAGTCGAAGCTATCCTAACAGAAGCTAGCAAAACCTGACCCAAAGAAACGTAACATAACTCAACATAACGAGCGGAGACCACAATTACTACCCTCTCCAGAGCCAAGCAGGACATACGACAGGCGAGTAGAGAGCAAAAATCGACAGAGTCACAGTTTATAGCACAAAAGTCAAAGCTACCATATCCCAAACAGTCCAAACGTAGCATAACGGAACGTAACCTAACTCAGCCTAATGTGCCGAGGACGCTATAGCTCTCCTCCGCAGAGGCAAGCAGGATGTGCTGGAGCACATTAGAGCACAGAAATCTGTCGCATTGCAGTTTATAGCACAAAATTCCATTATACACTAGTATAACCAGACTTACCCTAACCAAACCGAAAGTAGCCTAACGCAAAATAACGTGCCGCGACCAGAATTGCTGGCCTACACAGGGCCAAGCAGAATATAGTAGAGCAACGTAGAGCGCAGGAATCCACAGAATATCAGTGTGTAGCACGAAAGACGCAGCAACCGTAACCGAACTGAGCATAACATAGCCTGACCAAACGTAACGTAACTCAACCTAACGTGTCGAGAACACTATTGCTGGCCTCCCCAGAGCCAAGCAGAACATGATACAGAACAGTTGAGCGCAGAATTCCGCCGCATTACACGGTATAGCACAACAGCCAAAGGTACCCATGCCTTACCTGTACTAACCTAGGCCAACCGAACGTACCCTAACATACTACAACTTCCCGAGACCGCTATTGTTGGCATCCCCAAAGCCAAGCAGAACATAGCAGTGCACAGCAGAGCGCGGAAATCCACCGAATATCAGTGCATAGCACAAGAGCCGAAAATATCCTATCCCAACCTAACCAAACGTAACGCAACCGAACGTAACATAGCACAACCTAACGTGACAAGTCCAATATTGCTGTCCTCACCAGAGGCAACCAGAACATACTAGAGCGCAGTAGATCGCAGAAAACCACCGAATAGCCGTATATAGCGCAGAAGCTGTAGCTATCCTACCCCTACATAACCAATCGTCGCATAACCAAACGTAACGTAACTGAACCCAAAGTGCCGCGACCACTATTGCTAGCAACCCAAGACCAAGTAGCAAATGGAAGAGCACAGTAGGGTGCAGAAATCAACCGAAAAGCTGTGTATACTGCGAAAGTCGAAGCTATCCTACCCGAACCTTGCAGAACCTGGCTCAACGAAACGTAACCTGAGACAACCTAACGTGCCGAGACCACAATTGCTGGCCTCCCCATAGCCAAGCAGAAAATCCTAGTGCACAGCAGAGCGCAGAAATCAACCGAATAGCAGTGCATATAGCAAAAGCCAAAGCTATCATGTTTTAACCTAACGAAAATTAACTTAACCGAATGTAACATAACTCAACCTGACGTGCTGAGTCCACCATTTCTGGCCTCCCTAGAGCCAATTAGGGCGTATTAGCACAATGTAGAGCGCAGAAATCCACCGAGAAGGAGTGCACAGCACAAGAGTCGAAGCTATCCTTTTTTCCTTTCTTTTCTTCACGTGGGGGAAATCTTCCAAAGATACCCGGCCACCTTAGGAGAGGGGGCGGGGTTTTGTGGGATTTTTACCCACTAATACCCCCACGAGGGCCAGCCCTTCGCTTTTCGGTGCGCCCTGGACTTCGCGGCAACGCAATTGCCGGGACGCCCCCGCGACGCAACCTTATTTCCCTCCCGGCGCGACGGGATATCGCACCTGAAACGTCCATGTCCATGCGTGCGATACGGTTCGATTACAGGCACACACAACACTCATACCACCGCAACGCGACGCGCATGGGCGCTCCCCGGCGCCGCGCTCGCAGACTCCGCCGCCGTACGCGCGAGGAGCAACCGCTACGCTAGCGGGCTCTCTCCGCGGCCTCCTTCTGTAACATGACCGCCTCGCAGAAGGAGGCCACCGCACTCCACGCACCTAACCTCTCTGTCATCCACGCCACGACGACGAAGGGTGAAAGGTCCCGACTCACCACACGACAAAGTACCCGGCGCGCGCGAGCCCACGCCGGTCATTCCTCCAGCGTGTGCTGCGCCGCGTCCCGCCCTTCCCCGCAGTGATGACACAGTGTCTCACGTTTCCGCGCGATACGACGCAGGTACTACCCTATGCACCCGTGCCCGGTTAGCACCTGTGTCAAGCGGAAAGTATGCCGGCTGCCGCTGCGCCCCCATGCGTCCAGCACGAGGAGCACAGCCTCGATCGGCCGGTACCACCGGCTGCTCGACTTCATTAGCCGAACTCGCCAGGCGGTCATCACAGTCTGTCTGACCCTTCGCCCGAACGAAACGGTCCCTTCTTCTGTAGCACAGCCTCCACCAGGGTGTAGGAGAGCGTAGATACGGGCCTCCCACACCGCTTGCATTTCGAAAGGCGGAACGCCCGCCAGGACCATC
>NW_016930486.1:0-515 GCF_001483705.2 Eufriesea mexicana
ATCATTGCAATGTCTACAGCACGCCAATAGAATCTACCCTGCTTATTTATGCAAGAAAGGTAGTTCACGACGATAATAGACGAAGATGTCAATAAAATTGAATTTTCCAGTCAGATTCTGCAGCATTGCAATGGCTATAGCACGCTAATAGATTCCTTCCACCATGTTTATGCAAGAAAGTTAGCTTTCCACGATATTAGTCAACAATGTCAATAAAATTGAATTTTCCAGCCAGATTCTACGTCATTGCAATCTCAATAGCACTCTAAAAGGATCTTTCCTTCATACTAATGCAAGGAAGCTATCTCACCACGATATTATTCGAAAATGACAATAAAATTGAATTTTCCAGGATGATTCTATAGCATTGCAATGTCTATAGCACGCCAGTAGATTCTCACCTCCTTATTTATGAAAGAAAGTTAGCTCACCACGATATAAGTCGAAACTGCCAATGGAATTGAATCTGCCAGGCACATTCTATATCATTGCAATGGTTATAGCACGCCAAAAGT
>NW_016930487.1:0-859 GCF_001483705.2 Eufriesea mexicana
CTCCCGGCAAGTTTGGTTGAGTCATTTTACGCTTGGTTAGTGTACGTTTTGTGAGGTTAGGATGGGGTAACTTTGACGATTGTGTTATACACTGCTATTTGGTAGACTTCTGCCCTCTTCTCTGCTCTACTATACACTGCACGACTCTGGGGCGTTCAGCAACAGCGGTCGTGGCACTACAGGTTGAGTTATGTTGTGTGTGGTTAGGTTAGGTAAGGTTACGCTTGGTTAGCTTCGGCTACGATTGGTTAGGTTGGCTTCGACTTTTGTGTTATACAATTCTGTTCGGTGGATTTCTACGCTCTACCGTGCTCTAGTATATTCTGCACGGCTCTGGGGATGCCAGCAATAGCGGTCTCGGCCCTTTATATTTACCTGGTTACGTTTGATTTGCTTAGATTGGCTCGGGTACGGTTTGGATATCTTTGACTTTTGTGCTAGAGACTGCTATTCAGTGGATTACTGAGCCCTACATTGCTCTAACAAGTGCTTGGCTCTTGGGGGCCAGCGATAGTGGTCTCGGTAGGTTGTGTTAGGTTTGATTGCGTTTGGCTCTATTACGTTTGCATGGGTTAGGATAGAGTAGTCTCGCATCGTTAAGTTGTGTTTTGCTACGTTTGCTTACGTAAAGTTTGTTTGGGTTAGGACAGGCTAGCTATGATTTCGTTCCTATGCGCTGATTCTCGGCGTATTTCTGGTCTCCACATTGCTCTAATATGTACTGCTTGGCACTGTGGGGGCCAGCAACCGTGCTCTCGGATCGTTGATTTCAGTTAGGTTATGTTCCGTTTGGTTGCGTTTGGTTAATTTCGGTCAGGTCTTCCCTTCCTTTCGTGTTACAAACCACTACTTGTTCGAT
>NW_016930488.1:0-946 GCF_001483705.2 Eufriesea mexicana
CTGCTATTCTGAGGATTTCTACGTTCTACATAGCTCTGCTATACTCTAATCGACCATAGGGAGAAAATTAATAGTGGTCTCGGCACGATAGCTTGTATTAGGCTATGTTTGGCTAGGTTACGTTCGCATGGGTTAGGTGAGGATAACTTTGACCTTTCATCTATACACTGCCATCATATTGACTACTGTACTCCACTCTCCTCCAATATGTTCTGCGTGGCGATGGGGAGACCAGCAGTAGTGGTCTCGGCACGTTAGGTTGGGTTAGGTTACGTTTGGCTATGTTACATTTGGTTAGGTTAGGAAAGGATAACTTCGACTCTTGCGCTATACAGTGCTATTCCGTGGGTTTCTGCGCTCTTCGTAACCCTAGTACACTCTACTCGAGTCTGGGGAGGCCAGCATAGGCGGTCGTCGCTCGATAGGTTGTGTTAGGTTACGTTCGTTCAAGTAACGTTAGGTTAGGTTTGGTTGGGTTGCCCATGACTTCTGTGCTATACACTGCTGTTCGGTGGATTTCAGCCCTCAACTATGATGTAATATGTTCTGCTTGGCACAGTCGATGCCAGCAATAGAGGTCTCAGCTCGTTAGGTTTAGTTAATCTACGTTTGGTTAGGTCGGGTCAGACCTGGTTTGGTCAGGATGACATTGACTTTTGTGCTATACGTTGGTATTCGCTGGATTTCCGCCAACTTCGTTGCTATGCAATGCTCTACTCGACTCCGGCGATGCGAGCAATATTCTTCGTGGCACGTTTGGTTTGGATAGGTTACGTATGGTTAGGTTAGATTAGGTTACGTTTAGTAAGTATGGCTCCGACTTTCGCGCTGTACACGGATATTCGGCGAACTTCTGCGCTCTACCGTGCTCTAGTATGTTCTTCTTGGCTCCGTGGTGGCCAGAAGTAGAGGTCCCGGCTCGAAAGGTTTAGATATCCTACGTTTG
>NW_016930489.1:0-506 GCF_001483705.2 Eufriesea mexicana
CTACCATCCTTAATAATGCAAAAAGATAGCTCACCACGATATTAGTCGAAAATGTCGACAAAATTGTACTTTCCAGCCAGATTCTACAGCATTGCGACGGCTATAGCACGTGCATTGAATCTTTCCTCCTTATATATGCAAGAAAGTTATCTCACCACGATGTTAGTCGAAAATGTCAATAAATCTGAATTTTACACTCACATTCTATATCAACGAAATGGCTATAGCACGCCAAATGATTCTTTGCTCCTTGTTTATGCAAGAAAGTTAGCTAACCACTATATTATTCGGAAATGTCAGTAAAATTGAATATTCCATCTTGATGCCCTAGCAATGCAATGGCTATGGCACGCCAGTAGACTCTACCCTCCTTATTTGTGAAAGAAAGAAAGAAAGTTAACTCACCACGATATTAGTCGTAAATGCAAATGAAATTGAATTTCCCAGCCAGACTCTACTGCATTGCTATGGCTATATCACGCCATAAGCATCTTTCCACCTTCCTT
>NW_016930490.1:0-1435 GCF_001483705.2 Eufriesea mexicana
GCTGTAAGTAGCAGAAAACCACATAATAGGCGACTCTAGCACTAAGGTCAAAGATACATCTAGAAACCAAACCAATCGTAACATAACCAAACGTAAACTAACCCAAACTATCTCACAGCGACCACAATTGCTGGCCACTCCAGAGCCAATCAGGATCTACTAGAGCACAGTATAGCGCAGAAATCCACCCTATATCAATGTACAGAACGAAATTTGTAGCTACATTTACAAAGCACAGCCTTACCCAATCTAACCGAACTTAGCATGACTCTTCACAACGCACCGAGACCACTATTGCTGGCCTTGCCAGAGCACGGCAGAAAATGTTGGAGCGCTGTGGGGAGCACAAATCCAATGGGAGCACAAATCCACCCAATGGCAAGCTACAACACTAAAGCCAAGGCTACTCCCTCCCAACCAAGCAAATCGTAGTGTAACCAAATGTAAGATATCGCAACCTAGCGTGCCGCGACCACTGTTGCTGGTCTCGCCAGAGCCAAGCAGAACACATTACGGGGGAGTAGAGCGCAGAAATGCATGCAATCGCAGTGCACACCAGAATAGTCAAGCCTACCATATCCCAACAGAAACAAACAGAACATAACAATACATAACCTTCCCGGATCTAGCCTGCCTAGACAGTTATTGCTGCCGTCACAGAGCCAAACAGAGCATACCAGAGCACAGTAGAGCGCAGAAATCTGCCGAGCAGCGGTTTAATGGACAAAAGTTAAAGCTACCCGAACAAAGCTTGTCCTAACCGCACAAAACCGAACGCAACTTGGTTCAACATAACAAGCCGCGAAGAGCATTGCTTGCCTTTCCAGAGCCAAGCTGGAAATATAGGAGCACTGCAGGGCGCAAAAATCCACATAATAGCAGACTATAGCTGCAATGTGAAAGCTGCAATCTCCTAACCTGTCCAATCGTAATATACCCAAACGAAGCCTAACACAATCTCACGTGTCGCGACTAGTATTGCTGGCCTCCCCAGGGACAAGCGGAACACACCAGTGTAGAGTAGAACGCAGATATCCATAGAATCGCTATGTATATCAAATAAGCCGAAGTTACCAAAGCCTAACCCAAGCAAACAGGACATAGCCAAACACAGCCTAACTCAACCTATACTGCTGAGACAGCTATTGCTGCCATCCCCGGAAACCAAGCAGGACAAACTGGAGCGCAGAATATCATGAGATATCCATCGAAATGCAGTGTACAACACAAAAGTTTAAGCTATCCGGAACAAACTATTCCCAACCAAACCTAAGCGAACGTAAGGTGGCACAAAGTTATGTGCCCAGACTACTACTTCTGGCATCCCCAGAGCCCAGCGGAACGAGCTGGTGGGGACTAGAGCGCAAAAGTCCATAGAATCGTACTGTATATCATTAAAGTCAAAGTTACAAATGCCCAACCCAAATCATCGCAA
>NW_016930491.1:0-632 GCF_001483705.2 Eufriesea mexicana
CAAAGCTACCCTCTCCTACCTAGCCAATCGTAGCATAGCAGAACGAAACCTAAGTCCACCTAATCGCCCTACACCATTCTATGTGACCTCCCCAGACACGAGCAGAATAAACTGGAGCGCAGAAGATCACAGATATCCGCGGCGTTGCAGTGTAAATCGCAAAAGAAAATGTAACATAGCCTAACATGACCTAACCTATACCATCAAAACGCAGGCGAACACAGAATAGGGTTCCGATAACACTATTTCAGCCTATCCTAGAGCAAAACTAAACCTACCTGATCACAGTGGAGCGCAGAAATCCACCGCATAGCAGTGCACAGCAAAAATTTCTTAGATATCCTGGTCTAACCTGACCAGAAACAACACTAGGAAATGTAACCTAAACCGAGACATACATAACGAGCCTAAGCCGTCTATTGCTGACTTCCACATATTCAACCAGAGTATACAAGATCGCAGTAGAGCGCAGAAGTCCGCCGCATTGCAGTTTAAAGCACAAGAGTCGAAGATATCATAACCCAACCAAACATAACCTAACCTAGCCAAACGAAGAATGTCTCAACGTTCCGAGGCCACCATTGCTGGCCTCTTCGGTACCAAGCGGAGCAAATTACAGCACGGTAGAGCGC
>NW_016930492.1:0-1009 GCF_001483705.2 Eufriesea mexicana
TCCGTTAGGTTATGTTAGGTCAGGTTAGGTTAGGTTATCTTCAACTTTTCTGTTATTCACTTCTATGCGGTGGATTTCTGCGCTCTAATGTGTTCTAGAATGGTCTGCTTGGCTCTGGAGAGGACGGCAATATCTGTCTCGTCACGATATGCTGAGTTGTACAACGTTTGCATAGGTTAGCTTGGGACATGATAGGTCTGCGTGTGTCTAACTTTTGTGCTGTACCCTGCATTGCGGTGGATATCTGCGCTCTGCCGTGCTGTAGTATATTCTGCTTGGCTCTCGGATGCCGAGCAGTAGTGGTCGCGGCACGTTACTTTGTTCTAGTCGACGTTTGGTATGGTCATGTTAACTTTGGTCAGTTTGCGATAGCTTCGATTGTTTTGATATACACTGCGATTCTGTGTATTTCTGTGCTCCACTGTGGTCTAAAATGACCCGCTCTTCTCTGTGGAGACGAACAATAGTTGACGTGGCACGTTAGTTTGGGCTATGTTATGATTGGTTAGGCCATGTTCGGCAATGTTTGGTTAGGGTGGCCCCGACTTTCGTGCTATACAGTGTTATTCGGTGGATTTCTGTGATCTACAGAGCTCGACAACATTCTGCTTGGCCCTGGGGAGGACAGGAGCAGTGGTCACGGCACGTAGCTTTGAGCTGTGCTCCGTTTCATACGGTTAGGTTAAGTCTGGTTAAGTTAGGATATCCACGGCCTCTGTGCTATTCTCTGCAATGGGTTGGATTCATGCGCTCGACTGTGCTATAGCACATTCTGCTTGTCTCTGCGGAGGCCAGAGGTAGCGGTATCGTCGTGTCCGCCTAATTTATGTTACATTTGCAAATGCTACGATTGGCTAGCTTAGGATAGGTTACATTGACTTCTGTGCGATACACTACTTTTTGTTGGATTTCTGCGCACTGATATGCTCTAATATGCTTTGCTTTTCTCCGCGGAGGATATTAATAGAGGTCGCGGAATGTTGTGATGAGTTAGGCTACGTTTGGTTGG
>NW_016930493.1:0-622 GCF_001483705.2 Eufriesea mexicana
GAGCCAAGCAGAACACATTAGTGGCGGGTAGAACGCATAAATCCATAGAATCGCAGTGTACATCATAAAAGTCAACGCTACAAAAACCTAACCATAAACAACCGAACATAACAGAACGTAGCCTCAATTAACATAATGAGCCGAGATAGCTGTTTCTGCCTTCCCCAGAGCCACGCAGGACATACTAGAGCACAGTAGGGTACGGAAGTTCGCCGAATGGCAGTGTAAACCACAAAGGTTAAAGCTACCTTAACTTAACTTAGCCTAACGCTACATAGCCGAACGTAACATGTCTCAACGTAACATGTCTCAACGTAAAGTGCCGAGACCACTGTTGCTGGCATTCCCAGTGCCAACGAGAACACAATAGGGGAGAGTAGAACGCAGAAGTGCATAGATTCGCTGCGTATATAAGAAAAGTCGAAGCTACCTACACCTGACACAAGCAAACAGAACATAAGCAAACGTAGCTTAACTCACACTAACGTGGTAAGGAGGACATTCTAGACAAGAGTAGAGCGCAGAAGTCCACCGAATAGCAGTCCACACCACAAAAGTCAAAGCTGTCCTAACCAAACTTAACGCAACCCAACCTAACCGCACGTAACATGACTCAACATAA
>NW_016930494.1:0-773 GCF_001483705.2 Eufriesea mexicana
TACAACCGAACGTAGCCTAACTCAACATAAGTTGCCGGGACTGCTATTGCTGGCCTCCACAGCGCCAAGCAGAAAGTATTAGAGCAATACATAGCACAGGAATCCACCAAATAGCGGTGTGTAGCACAAAAGTCAAAGCTATCCTGTCTTAACTTAACCAAACGTAACATAAATATATGTTATCAATCTGAAACTAACGTGCAGAGACCACTATTACTGGCCTGGGCAGAGCCAACTAGAACATACTAGAAGACAGTAGAGCGCTGAAACACACCGAAAAACAGTGTGCACAATGGGTAGAGCCAACTAGAACATACTAGAAGACAGTAGAGCGCTGAAACACACCGAAAAACAGTGTGCACCACGCAAGTCATAGCTACACATACCTAACCTATACTAAGATAACCTAACCAAACGTAGCCTAACTCAACCTAGCGTGCCGAGACCACCATATCTGGTCTCTCCATGGACGAGCAGAGCACACTAGAGCAATGTACGGCGCAGAGAAACACCGGATGGCAGTGTACATCACAGAAGTCAATGCTAACCCCTCCTAACCTATCCAAACGTACCATAACCGAACGTAACTTATCTGAACATACGGCGCCACGGCCACTGTTGCTGGCATCATCAATGTCGGGCAGATTATGGTATAGCACAGCAGAGTGCAGAAATCCACGGAACAGCGGAGTGTACCGCGAAAGTCAAAGCTACCCGTACCTAACACATGCCGACGTAACCCAAACGAACGTAGCCTGACTTAGCCATACGCG
>NW_016930495.1:0-862 GCF_001483705.2 Eufriesea mexicana
ATTAATCCATACATACATTCATCCAAACATCCCCACATCCATGCATCCATAAATGCATTCATTCGTTCGTCCATCATTCGATACAACCATCCATCGGTGCGTCCATTCATACATACATCCATACATCCGTACATCCATCCACTGATACATCCATCCATTCATACATCCATACATCCGTACATCCATACAATCGTACATCCTTACATTCGTACATCCATACATACATACGTCCATACATCCATACATCCAAACATCCACACATACATCTATACACACATCCGTACATACATCTATCCATACACCCACCCAAAAGTCCATTCATTCACCCTTCCATAAATCCATGCAACCATAGACCCTGCCATCCATACATTCATACATCCATACATCCGTCCATCAGTACATCCATCCATCCATACGTCCACCCTTCGATACATTCATCCATTCATACATCCTCCCATCCATACGTCTATCGGTCCATTCGTCTATCCACCCATACATCCATCCACCAACCCATCCATCCTTCCATACATATATACATACATCAATACACCCATCCATCCGTCCATACATCCATTCACCGGTACATCCATAAATTCGTACATCCATACGTCCGTACATCCAACTCCCATCCATACGTCTATCGGTCCATTCGTCTATCCACCCATACATCCACCCACCAACCCATCCATCCTTCCATACATATATACATACATCAATACACCCATCCATCCGTCCATACATCCATTCACCGGTACATCCATAAATTCGTACATCCATACGTCCGTACATCCATACATCCATACATCCATCCATACATACGTCCATCCATCCATGCCTCAATCCATCCATACATCCGTTCATA
>NW_016930496.1:0-574 GCF_001483705.2 Eufriesea mexicana
GGGTAGGCCAGAAATAGCGGTATCGGCACGTCAGTGCGTGTTATGTACAGTTTGGTTTGGTTACGTTACGTTAAGTTTGGTTAGGATATCTTATACTTTCGTGGTGTACACTGCTGTTCGATGGATTTTTGCACTGTACTATGCTCTATTACATTCTGCATGGCCCTGAGGAGGCCAGCAACAGTGGTCTCGTCACGTTGGTTTTAGTTGTGTTACGTTTGGCTCTGCGACGATTGGTTATGTTAGGACAGGATAGCTTTGACTTTTGTGCTATATACAGCTATACGTTGGACTCCTTCGCTCCACCGTGCTCTACTATATTCCGCTTGGCCCTACTGGATGGGCCAACAATAATGATCGCGGCACATTATGATGTATTAGGCTAGGTTTGGATAGGTTTGGTTAGTATGGATTGGGTTCGGATACCATTGACTTTACTGATTTACACAGCGATTCTATGGATTTCTGCGCTCTACTGTCCTCTAATACGTTCTGTTCGGCTCTGTGAAGGACAGCAATAATGGTCGCGCCACGTTATGTTGAGTTATGTAACGTTCGTATGAGATACGGTTTG
>NW_016930497.1:0-551 GCF_001483705.2 Eufriesea mexicana
CAGCCATACGTGCCACGAACACTATCGATGGCCTCCCCAGAGACAAGCAGATGCTAGTAGAGCCATGCAGAGGGCAGGCATCTGCAGAATTGGAGGGTTTAGTACAAAAGTCAAAGCAGTCGTGACCAAACCTGTCCCAACCTAGCCATGCCAAGCGCCACATAGCTCTACCCATCACGCCGAGACGAATATTGCTGGCCACCCCAGGGGCAAGCGGAACATATTAGAGCACAGTAGATCGCAGGAAAACGAAGGAAAACGCCGTACGTCAGTGTACAGCACGAAAGTCAAAGGCTTCCCAACCAAACCTCTCCTATCCTAACGTAACTGAACCCAACCTAACTAAACCTTTCGTGCCACGACCGCCATTGCTGGCCTCCCCAAGGTCGAGTAAAGTGCAGTGGAGTAACGAAGAGGGCAAGAATCCACTGAACAGCAGTGTACAGCTCAAAAAATCACTGTTATCCTATACAAACCTAACCAAGCGGAACGTAGCCAAACGTAACATAACATAACATAACGTGCCTAGACCAATGTTGCTGGAATGCCCA
>NW_016930498.1:0-472 GCF_001483705.2 Eufriesea mexicana
TATGGTCAGTTCAGGTCACGTCAGGTCAGGAGAGGTCAGGTCAGGTCAGGCCAGGTCAGCCCAATCGATGCCAGGTCGTAAGAGTTCAGGTCATGTCAGGTCAGGTCAGGTCAGGTTAGGTCAGGTCAGGTCAGGTCAGGTCATGTCAGGTATGGACAAGTCTGGTAAGGGTAGACCAGGTCAGGCCAGAACAGGTCAGGTCAGGTCACGTCAGGTCAGTCTGGTCAGGTCAGGTCCGGTCAGGTCAGGTCAGGTCAGATGCTGTCAGTTCTGGTCAGGCCAGATTATATATGGTCAGGTCAGGTCAGGTCAGATATGTCAGGACAGGTCAGGTCAGGTCAGATCAGGTCAGCCCAGGTCAGGTCAGGTCTGGTTAGGTCAGTTCAGGTCAGGTCATGTCGGGTCCGGTCAGATCAGGTCAGCCCAGATCAGGTCAGGTCTGGTTAGGTCAGTTCAGGTCAGGTCATGTCAC
>NW_016930499.1:0-261 GCF_001483705.2 Eufriesea mexicana
ACGCTCAGCGACCACCTCCACATCACCATGATGCTTGCCATCACTCCTCGCACCGGTCTGGAACCACGAAGCGGGAAGCACACCACCGCGCCGCGATGGGCGCTCGGGCGCCTCAACCGCGACCTCTTCTCCGCGGCCGTCCAGGTCGTCGCCTGGGCGGATGGGGCTCTCGGGCGCGAAAACGGCGAAGCAAGCTTGGGGGCGGAGCGGCTAAGGGCTGCGATGACGCGCGCGTGCGACGTCGCCATGCCGCGCGTGAAG
>NW_016930500.1:0-13468 GCF_001483705.2 Eufriesea mexicana
GTCGAGCAGGGTATAGTCGTGCGGAGTAGAGAGCAGAAGTCCACCGAATAACAGCCCCTGCCAAGAAAGTCAAAGCCATCCAAACCAAACCCAAACAAGCAGAACCTAACGAAACGTAACCTACTGCAACCTAACATGCCGAGACCACTATTGCTGCCCCCCCCCCAGAGCCAGGCAGAGCGTATTAGTGCACAGTACAGCGCAGAATTTCACCGAATGGTAGTATATAGCGCAAAGGTCCATGCTATCCTCTCCTACCCTAAACAAACGTATTATAACCAAACGTAGCCTAAACCATACTGACGTGCCGGGACCACTATTGCTGGAAACCCGACAGCCATGCAGCACATACTAGGGCACAGTATTTCTCAGATTGCTGCCAAATAGCAGCGTGTAGCGGAAGAGTCAAATATATCACAACATATCGCGAACAAACCTAACCTGACCAGACGTAAACTAACAAAGCATACCGTGCAGAAACCACTATTTTTGGCAACCGCAGTGCCGTGCTGGACATATTAGAGCATAGTAGAGTGCAAAAATCCGTCGAAAAGCAGTGTATAGCACAAAAGTCGGATTTAGCATCTCCTAACGTAACCAACCGAAACACAACCAAAGGTAACTTAACTGAGCCTAACGTAAGGCGCTCACTATTGCTGGCCTCACAGAGCCAAGCAGAATGTTTTAGAGGAGAGTAGAAGGCAGAAATATATGGAATCTCAGAGTATAGCGGAAAAGCCAAAGCTATCCAAACCTAACCCAGACGAATATAGCCTAACCAAACGGAGCATGACTCAGCATAAGAAGCCGCGACCACTATTGCTGGACATCCCAGGGGCAAGCAGAATACGTTCCGACGCAGTAGAGCGATGAAGCCACCGAATAGCAGTGTATTCCACGGAAGGCAAAGCTATACATACCTAACACAAACAAACATGTCCTAGGCAAATGTAGCCTAACGCAACATAATCTGCCGAGGCCACTATTAATGGCCACCCCAGAGCCGAGCAGAGTACAGTAGAGCAATGTAGAACGTATTTCTTCAACGAATAGCCGTGTATAGCACAAAAGTCAAAGATTTGCTGAACAAACCTAACCTAAAATAACCTAACCAAACGTAACGTCACAAAACCTATCGTGCCGGGAGCACTATTCCCGGAGTCCGTAGAGGCAATCATAATACGATAGAGCATAGTAGAACCCAGAAGCCTATGGGATTGCAGTATTGAGCACAAGAGTCTTAGCTATACCAATCTATCGCAGAACAAAATAACGCAACCAAACGTATCCTAACTCAACCAAACGTTCCGCGACCAGTATTGCTGGCCTCCGGGGAACGAAGCAGAGCATAGTAGAGTGGAGTAGAGCGCAGAAGTACGTATGATCGCAGCGTACAGCCGAAAGTTCGAAGCTGTCCAAACCTAACCAGAGCTAAGGTAACCAAGACAAACGTATCGTATCTCAGCCTATATTAGCGAGGCCATTATTTCTGTGGTCCCCGGAGCTAAGAAGAATATACTAGAGCGCAGTAGAGCTCAGAAATCCACCGCATATCAGTGTACAGCGCGAAAGTCACAGATAAACTATCCTAGCCCAAACAAACCTAACCAAACCAAACGCAACATAACTCTTCGTAACGCGACGTGGCCACTGGTTATTTGCACCCCACAGCAAAGCAGAACATATAAGAGTACAGTAGAGCGCAGGAATCCACTGAATAGCAGTGTATAGAACAAAAGACTATGCTATCCTCTACAACCCTAACTGATCGTACCATAACCAAACGTAACCAAACACAGCTTAACGTGCCTTGACCAATATTGCTGGCATCCGCATCGCCAAGCAGAACATACTGGAGGAGAATGGAGCGCAGCAGTCAATAGAATGGCAGTGAATACCATAAATGTCAAAGCTATTCTAAAGCACCCATGCTAACATAACCTAGCGAAGCGTAACCTAACAGAACCTAAAGACCTGCGGCCACTATTTCTGGCCGCCCCAGAGCAAGGAATGGTATACTAGCGCACAGAAGAATGGAGGAAGCAACCGAATATAAACGAACAGCACAAAAGTTATAGCTAGGCTATCCTAATCAAACCAATCGTGACATTACAAGCTTAACCAAACACAACCTAATGTGCCGCCACCACTATTTCTGGCCTCACCAGAGCCAAGCCGAATATATTAGAGTAGAGTGGAGTGCAAAAATCCAGAGAATCGCGGTGTACAGCGGAAAAGTCAATGATACCGAAACCCAACTCAAACTAACACAACCTGGCCTGACATGGCCATGATCAACGTAACGTGCCGCGACTACAATTGCACCCCCCCTCCCAGTGCCAAGCAGATTAGAGTACAGCGCAGTGGAGGGCAGGATGCCACCGAATAACTGTGTATAGCATGAAAGTAGAGAGTTATCCTAACCTAACCCAACCTAAGCTAGCCTAACCAAACGTAATTTATCTCAACCTGTCGTGCCGCGTCCAGTATTGCTGGCCTCCAAGGAGCGAAGTAGAGCATAATAGAGGGCAGCAGAGCGTAGAAATCCGCCGAATAGGAGTGTATACCACGGAGGTCTAAGCCATCCAGACCTACCCAGACTAACCTAATGTAACCGAACGTAACCGCTCCAAACCGAACGGGACGAGACCACTATTACTGGCCTGCTCAGAGTCGTGCAGAGTATAGTAGAGCGACGTAGAGCTTGGAAATCCACCGAATAGCAGTGTATAGCGCAAAAGTCAAAGCCACCCTTGCCCAACGTAACCTATCCTAACCTAACCGACAGCAATCCAATAAACCTATCGAGCCACGAACGCTATTGATGGATTACCCAGAGTCGAGCGGAGTATAGTGGAGAAACGAAGAACGCAGATATCCCCCGAATAGCAGTGTATAGCACAAAGGTCATAGTTATCCTATCCTTACCCAACCAAACGTATTCCAACCAAACGTAGCATAAGTCAACCTGACGTGCCGAGAACACCATTTCCGACCTCACCGGCGACAAGCAGAGCATATTATAGGGAGTAGAGCACAGGTGTCCATAGAATGGCAGTGTGTAGCACGACAGTCAAAGGCCTCGTTACCTAACGCAAACATACGTAACCCAAAGGAACGTAACCTAACAGACACTAACGCACCGCGGCCACTATTTCTGGCACTCCTAGATCAACGCAGGGAAAGAAATAGTAGTAGAACGCAGAAATCCACCGAATGGCAGTGTAGAGCACAAAAGTCGAAGTCATCGTGTCCTATCGCAACGTAACCTAACATAATTTAGCTTAACCTAACGTGCAGCGAACACAATTGCTGACCTCCCAAGAATCGGGCAGAGTATAGTGGAGCAATGTAGAACGCAGAAATCCACCGAATAACAGTCTATGCCAAGAAAGTAAGAGCTATCCTGACCTAACACAGACAAACATAACCTAACCAAACGTAACAAAACAAAACCTATCGTGTCGCGGCCACCATTTCTTGCCTCCCCATAGTGGATAGGAGTTAAGTAGAGCAACGTATAGCGCAGAAATACACCGAATAGCGGTGTACAGGGCAAAAGTCGAAGCTAACCAATCCTAACATAGCCAAACGTAACAAAACCGAACGTAGCATAACTCAACCTTACGAGATGAGACCGCCATTGCTTGCCCCCCCCCATAGCAAAGCAGAATATATTAGAGCAACGTCGAGCCCAGTAATACGCCCCATTTCAGCGTGTAGCACAAAGGTCAAGGATATCCCAATGAAAGATGTCCTAACCGAACCTAACCGAACATAACCTAACTAAATATAGCACGCAGAGAGTACTATTGCTGGCCTCGCCAGAGGAACACAGAGCATACTAGAGCAATGTAGAGGGCAGTAGTGCACCGAATAGCGGTGTATAGCATAAAAGTCAAAGCTATACTATCCTAACGTAACCAAATTTAATATAACCAAACGTTGCCTGTCTCAAACTTTCGTGCGAGGCCACTGTTGCCAGCATCCCCAGAGCCAAGCAGAGTATACCAGAGCACAGTATAGCGCAGTAGTCCACCGAACAGCAGTTTATGCCACGAAAGTCAAAGCAATCCAAACTTAACCCATACTAATGTAACACAACCGAACGTAGCATATCTGGAACCATCGTACCGAGGACGCTATTACTGGCCTCTACCGAGTCGTGCAGAGTGTAGTAGAGCAATGTAGAGCGTAGAATACAGCCGAATATCGGTGTATGAGGCAAAGGTCAGAGATATCCAATGCCATCTTGACCAACTGCAGCATTACCAAACCTATCCTAGCACAACCTATCGAGGCACGACCACACTTGCTGGGCCCGCAGAGTCAAGCAGAGAATATTTGATCACCGTGGAGCGCCGGAGTCCAACGAATGGCAGTGTATAGCACAAGAGTCAAAGATATCCTACCCTAACCGAAACAAACGTAGCATACCCGGGCGTAAATTTACAAAACCTAACGTGCCTAGGCCATTATTGCTGGCCTCCCCATCACCAAGCAGAACATTTGGTGGAGAATGGAGGACAGAGGTCAATAGAACGGTAGCGTATAGCAGAAATGCCAAAGCTTTACGGACGTAACTCATGCTCACATAACCTGACCAAGCGTAACCTAACAAGGCATAACGAGCCGCGGCCGCTATTTCTGGTCTCAGCAGAACAAAGCAGGGTATGGAAGAGTACAGCAGAACGGAGAAGTCCACCGAATGTAAGTGTATAGCAGAAAAGTCATAGCTACCCTGTCCCAAGCTAACAAATCGTAACATTGCCAAACGTACCCGAACACAACCCAACGTGCCGCCACAACTATTGCTGGCACCCCGGAGCCAAGAAGTGAATATTGGACGCGAGTAAAGCGCAGAAAGCCATAGATTCGCGGTGAACAGCGGAAAAGTCAATGATTGCCAAACCAAACCCAAACCATCATAACCAAACCTGACATAGGCATACGCAACATAACGTGCCGCGACAACTATTGCTGGCCCCCTAGAGCCAACCAGAGCATATTAGATCACAGCAGTGCGCAGAAATGCAGCGAGTAGCAGAGTATAGCATAAAAGTGCAAGCCATCCTGTCCTACACTGACGAAACGAAGCCTAACCAAACGTAACATGACGTAATAAGTCGTGGCTCTTTCACCATTGCTGGGCACCTCAGAGTCGAACAGGGTACAGTAGAGCAATGTAGGGCGCAGAAGTCCACCGAACAGCAGTGTATGACACAAAGGTCAAAGTTATCCTACCCTAACCTAACCAAACGTAACATAACCAAGTGAATATAACACAACCTAACGTGCCTACGCGAGCATTTCTGACCTCCCCAGAGCCAAGTAGAACATATTAGAGTAGTGTAGTGCGTAGATATCAATAGAAACGCAGTGCATTGCGCAGTTAGGCAGTGCAAACGTATCCTATCCAAGCGAAACGTAACATAGCCGAACCTAATATAGCTGAACATAAAGTGCCGAGAACACCATTGCTGGCTCCTCCATCGACAAGCAGAACATATTAGGGGAGAGTGCTGCGCAGAAGTCTATAAATGGCAGTGTATAGCGAATAGGTCAAAGCTATCCGTACAAAACCTATGCTAACATAAAATAACCATACGCAGCCCAACTCAGCTTAACGTGTCGCGGCCACGATTTCTGCCCCCCCCCCGCGCCCCCCCAACTCCAAGCAGAACATGCTAGAGCACAGCTGAGCGCAGAGACACGCACCGAATGTCAGCTTCTTGCACAGAAGTCAAATCTATCATTACTAAACTTTAACCAACCTAACCTAACAAAACGTAACATAACCGGAAATAACCCGCCGCGACCACTATTCTCAGCATCCACTGTGCCAAGCAGAGTATAGTAGATCACAATAGAGCGCAGAGACCAACCGAAAGGCAGTGGATAGCACGAATGTCAAAGCTACCATAACCAGGCCTAGCCGAATCTAACTTAGCCGAACGTAATATAACCCAACACAACTTGCCGCGAACACTATTCTTTTAGTATCATGAGCCAAGCAGAATATAGTAGTGCACAGTAGAGCGCAGAAAGTCACAGAATAGTCACAGCCAAACGTCACGTAAACCAAACTAACTTACCGCGAACACAATTGCTGTCGTCCCGCGGTCCAATCAGGATATAGTAGAGCACAGTGGAGCGCGGAAGCGAGCAGAATAGTAGTGTTTATCCCAATCGACAAAGATATCCAAACATAGCTCGAACTAACGTCACGTGGCAGCACGTGGCATCTTATCCTGCCGCGAACGTCATCGATGGCCTCCACAAAGCCAAGCAGAATAGTTTTGAGCACAGTGGAGCGTAGTTGTCGTCCGAAGAGTAGTGCGCGGCACAAGAATCAGAACTACCCTACCCAAATATTTCCTAATGTTCCCTAACCAGACGTAACAAATCCCAGGATAACATGCCATGACCAGTATTACTGGCATCCACGGAGCAAAGCTGATTATAGCAGTGCAAATTGGAGCGCTGAAATCCACGGAATGGCAGTGTATAACAGGGAAGACAGGGCTATAACTGCCTAACCCAACATAACTGATACAGACAAAACGCAACATAACTTAACCTAACGTGCGGCGAACGCAATTGCTGGCCTTCCAAGGGCCAAGCAGAAAATAGTGGCTCACTGTTGAGCGCAGAAATGTACCCAATCGGAGTGTACAGCACTGATGTAACAGCCATACATACCTAACCAAGCCTAGCCTACCATAACGAAACGTAACCGAACTCAGTACATCGCGCAACGACCGCTGTTGCTGCCATCCCAAAGCCAAGCTGAATTTACTGCAGCACTGCAGATCACAGAAGTCCACCGAATTGATGTGCATTGCATGAAAGTCAAAGATGTTATGACCATACCTAGCCTAACATAACCAAGTCAAGCGGAACATAACTCAACCTAACGTGCTGCGACCACTACTACTGGCTACCCCAGGGACACGCGGAATATACCGGAGCACAGTAGAGCGCACAGGACCACAGGATATCATTGACGAGCAAATAAGTCATAGCCATCCTTACTTAATCCAACTTAACCTAACGTCGCCGAACTAAATCTAACTCAACGTAACGTGCCGCTGCCTGTATTGCTGGCCTAACCAGAGGCAGGCAGAGCATTTTAGAGGAGAGTAGCTCGCAGAAATCTATAGAATCGCTGTGTACAGCAGAAAAGTTGGGACGATCCGATCCTAACCAAAGGTAACATAACATAACCGAACGTATCATATCTCAATCTAATGTGCCGAGACCACTATTACAGGCTTCGCCGGAGCCAAGCAGAGCATACTAGAGCAGAATAGAGCGCGGAAGACCACCAGACCACAGTGTACAGAACAGAAGACAAAGATATCCTAATCTAACGCGAACCAAGCCGAACCTAACCAAGCGTAACATATCTCAAACCACACTGCCGCGGCCATTATTTCTGGCCACGCCATAGAAAAGCAGAGCATGTCAGATAACTGTAGTGAGCAGTAACCCACCGAAGAGCAGTGTACAGCACAAAAGTCAAAGCTATCTTAACCAAACTTAGTCCAACACAGCCTAACCGAACGTAACCTGACTCAACATAACGTGCCGAGACCATTATTGCTGGCCTTCCCAGAGTCAAGCTGAAAATATTAGACAACCCTAGGGCGCAGAAATACACCTAATAGCAGACTGTAACCCTAAAGTCAAAGCTATCCCCTCCTAACAGAGCCAATTGTAACATAGAGAAACGTAATCCAGCAGGACCTAACGTGCCTAGACCACTATTGCTGATCCCACACAGCCAATCGGAGTACACCGATGCAGAGGAGAGAGGAGAAATCCGCTGCATTTCATTTTAAAGCACAAAAGTCAAAGGTACCCTTACCTCAACTGGCCAAACCTAACCAAACCGAACGTTGCATAGCTCAACATAATGTGCCGATACGACTGGTACTGACATTCCCAGAGTCAAGCCGAACATATTAGTGTACGGTAGAGTGCAGAAATCCACCGGATGGCAGCGCATAACACAAAGGTCAAAGCTATCCTCTCCTAACCAAAGACAAACGTAACAAAGACAAACGTAACGTAACTCAACCTAGCGTGCAGCGTCCACTATTGCTGACGTCACCAGAGCCAAGCAGAGTATACTAGGGCAGAGTAGGGTGCTGAAGCACATCGAATAACAGTGTATACAACGAAAGTCAAAGCTATCCAAGCCTCACGCGATCTAACATGACCTAACCAAACGTTGCCTAACACAACCCAACTTGCAGTTACCACCACTGCTCTCCACCCTACAGCCAAGCAGAGCATACTATAGCACACCAGAGCGCAGAAGTGCACCGAGTAGCAGTGTAGAGCACAGAGGTCAAAGCCATCCTAACCAAACCTAACCTAACCAACTCAGCCAAACGTAAACTAACTCAATCTATCGAGCCACGACCGCCATTGCTGTCCTCCCCGGTGTCGGGTAGAGTCTAGTAGTGTAGCGTAGAGCACTGAAATCCTCCGAATGACAGTGTACAGCACAAAAGTCACTGTTATCCTGTCCCAACCTTACAAAATGTAATATAACCAAACGTGACCGAACAAAACCTAACTCGCCTAGACCAACGTTGCTGGCATCCCCATCGCTAAGAAGGACATATGACAGGAGATTGGATCGCAGACGTCAATATCATGGCAGTGTATATCACAAAAGTCAAAGCTGTCCTAGACAAACATGGCCAAACCTAACCAAAGCAAACGTAACATGACTAAACCAACCGCGCCATGGCCACTACTGCTGGCCTTCCCAGGGACAAGCTGATGCTAGTACAGCAATTCCGAGCGCAGATATCGACCGAATAGCTGTGTATAGCACAAAGGTCGAAGCAACGCGGTTCAAACTTCGCCTGAACTAGCCTAGCCAAGCGTACAATAACTCGACCTGACTTGACGGGACCGCAGTTGCTGGCCTCCACAGAGCAAAGCAGAATATGTTAGAGTGCAGTAGAGAGAAGAAATCCACTGTGTACCAGTGTATAGCACAAAAGTCAATGCTTATCTATCCCAACTATACCAAACGTAGCATAACAGAACGAATCGTAACTCTGCCCAACGTGTCGAGACCACTACTGCTGACTTCCCCAGAGACAAGCAGAATATGCTAGAGCACAGTAGAGGACACAGGTCCACAGAACATCATTGTTGGGTACACAAGTCAAAGCGATCCTAACCTGACCCAACGAAGCCCAATACAACCAAACGTAATATAACTCACCCTATCATTCCGCGACCAGTATCGCTGGCCTCCACGCAGCCAAGCAGTGCATAATAGAGGGGAGTAGAGCGCAGAAGTACATAGAATCGCAGTGTATAGGAGAAAGGTCGAAGCTGTCCGTGCCTAACCAAAGCTAAGGTAACCAAACCAGACGTATTGTCTCTCAAACTATACTAGCGAGATCATTATTACTGTGGTCCCCAGAGCCAAGCAGAATATACTAGAGCATAGTAGACCTCAGAAATCCACCGCATTTCAGTGTACAGCGCAAGTCACAGATAACCAGTCGTAACCCAAGCAAACCTAACCTAACCAAACGGAACCTAACCCTACGTAACGCGACGCAGCCACGTGTTCTGGGCTCCCCTGATCAAAGCAGACCATATAGGAACACAGTAGACCGCTGGAATCCACCGAATGGAAGTGTACAGCACGAAAGTCAAAGTTGCCCTGGCATAACCTAGCCAAACATGGCATAACGAAACGTAACCTAACTCCAACTAACCTGCCTACACCAAAATTGCCGTCCTCTCCTGAGCTAAGCAGAATATACTAGAGCACAGGAGATCACTGAAGTCCGCGACGTTGTATTGTAATGCTCAAGAAACAAGGACAACATAATGTAGCCTAACCTAACCAAACCCAGGCGAACGTGGTCTAACTCAGCCTAAGTTGCCGAGACCACCATTGCTGCTTTCCCAGAGTCAAACTGAATACATCTGACAACAGTGGAGCGCAGAAATCCACCGATTAGCAGTGTGTAGCACAAAAGTCTATGATATTATCTTCTACCCTAACCAATCGTACCATAAACAAACGTAACATAACAAAACTTATCATAGCATGACCACAATTGCTGGCACACAGAGAGTCGAGCTGAATGTAGCAGAGCGTAGTAGAGAGCAGAAAACCACCAAATAGCAGTGAATAGCACAAAAGTCAAAGTTATCCTATCCTTACCCAACCAAACATAATATAACCAAACGTAACATAACTTAACCTAACTTGCGGAGAACACCATTGCCGGCCTCCGCGGCAACAAGCAGAGCATATTAGAGGAGAGTAGAGCGCAGGTGTCCATATAATGGCAGCGTGTAGCACGGAAGTCAAAGTTATCCTTACCAAACGCAAACATACTTAACCCAAAGGAACGTAACCTAGCACACACTAACGCTCCGCGGCCACTATATCTGGCATTCCCAGATCAAAGCGGGGAATATTAAATGGCAGTAGAGCGCAGAAATTCACCGAATGGCAGTGTAGAACACAAAAGTCGAAGACAACATATCCTAACACAACGTAACCTAACCTAATTTAATTGAACCGAACGGGCCTCAAACACCATTGCTGGCGTCCCGAGAGTCGAGAAGCGTACAGTAGAGCTATGTGGAACCCAGAAATCCACCGAATGGCAGTGTATAACGCAAAAGACAAAGCTATCCCATCCTAACCTAGCCAAACATGACGAATCCAAGTGCAACGTATCTCAGACCAACGTGCCGAGACCAATAATGCTGGCATACCTATAGCCAAGCTGAACATGCCAGAGCACAGCAAAGCGACGAAATGCGCCGAATAGCAGCGTATGGTACAAAAGTCAAAGCCATCATAATCAATCATAGTCAAACCTAACCAAACCGAACGTAACCTAGCTAAACCAAACGCGCCACGATCACTATTTCTGGCCTCCCCAGAGGCTTGCAGATGCTAGTACAGCAACGCAGAGCACAGAAATCGAACGAATAGCAGTGTACAGCACAACGGTCAAGGCCACGCCATCCAAACTTAACCCAACTCAGCCTAACCATGCGAAACATAAGTACACCTAACGTGCCGGAACCACAGTTACTGGCCTCCTCAGAACCAAGCAGAACGTACTAGAGTACAGCAGAGCGCAGGAATACTCCGTACGCCAGTGTACAGCACAAAAGTCAAAGCTATTCTATCCCAAAAATGCCATACGTAACATAACCAAAGGCAACATATCTCTGCGTAACGTATCGAGACCACTACTCTTTGCCTCCACATGGCCTAGCAGAGAATATTAGATCGCAGTAGAGCGCAGAAATCGAATGAATATCCGTATAGAGCACAAAAGTCAAAGCAATTCTGACCAAACCTGACCTAACCGAACCTAACCAAAGGTAGCATAACTAAACCTAACGTGCCGAGACTACTATTGCTGCCCCACTCGGAGCCGAGCAGAGCATATAGGAGCACAGTAGAGCGCAGAAATCCACCGAATAGCAGCGAGAGGGACATAAGTCAAAGCTATCCTCCCCTAACCAAACTGAACCTATCCCGAACGAACGTAGATTGACCCAAACATTCGTGCCATGGCCATCATTGCTGCCACCCCAGGGTGGAGCAGAGTAAGGTAGAGCAACGTAATGAGCAGAAATCCACCGAATAGCTGTGCATTACACAATAGTCAAAGCTATTCTATCCTAACATATACAAACGGAATACGGTCGAACGTATCCTAACTGAAACAAACGTGCCGAGACCACAATAGCTGGAATTCCCAGAGCCATGCGGAATATACTGGAGCAGAGTAGAGCGCTGATAGCCACAAAATAGAAGTGTATAGCACAAAAGTGAAAGGAATCACAGCCAAACCTATGCAAACCTGGCTAAACCAAACTTAACCTAACTCTTCCTATCGAGCCATGACCGCAATTACTGACAACCCCAGAGTCGAGCAAAGCATAATAGAGCATCGTATAGCGAAGAAATCCATCGAGTAGCAGCGTACTGCACAAAAGTCAAGGTTAACCAATCATAACCCAACAAAACGCAACATAGCCGAGCGCAAGCTAGTCGATCCTAAAGTGCCTAGACCACCATTGCTGGCCTCCCAATCGCCAAGCAAAACATTTTGCAGCAGACTAGAGAGTAGAAGTCCATAGAATGACAGCGTGCAGCGCAAAGGTTGAAGATACCCCATCCTAACACAACCTCACCCAACATAACCAGACGTAACATATCAGAATCTAAGTGCCGCGACCACTATTGCTGGCCTCCCTCGAATCGAGTTGAGTATGGTAAAGAACTGTAGAGCACAGAAGTTGACCGAATGTCAGTGTATACCCCGAAAGTCGAAGGTATCCAAGCCAAACCACAAGTAACATAGTCTAACCAAACGTAACCTAACTCAACCTAACCGATCGTAACCCGATCCAACATAACATGCCGAGGCCACTATTGGTGGCATTCCCAGAGCCAAGCTGCAAATACTAGAGCACTGTAGGGAGCAGAGATCCACCTAATAGCAGAATATAGCACAAAAGCCTAGGATACCATCTCCCAACATAACCAATCGTAACATAACCGAACATAACGTAACTCATCCCAATATGCCGCGATCACAATTGCTGGCATCCCAAGAGCCACGGAGATCACATTAGCGGAGGGTAGAACGCAGAAATCCATAGAGCCGCAGTGAATATCAGAGAAGTCAACGCTACGTAAGCCTAACCCAGACTAACAGAACATATCCAAACATAACCTAACTTTACCCAACGTGCCGAAACCGCTATTGCCCCCCCCCCCCCCAAAGCCAAGCAGGACAGACTAGAGCACAGCAGACCGCAGAAGTCCACCGAATCGCAGTGTACAGCATAAAAGTTAAATCTATGCTAACAGAATATAGCATAACAAAGCAGAAGCGGACGTAACATGACTCGACGTAATGTGCAGAGACCGCTACTGCTGTCTTTCCCAGAGCCAAGATGAAACAGCTAGTGCACTGCACGGCGCAGAAATCCACCTAACGGCAGACTACAGTACTAAAGTCAGAGCTACCCCCTTCAAACCGAACCAACCGTAACGTATCCGAACGTAACATAGCTCAACTTAACGTGCCGTGACCACTACTGCTGGCCGCCCCCGAGCCAAGCAGAGCACATTAGTGGTGCGCAGGACGCATGCGTCCATAGAATCGCAGTGCGTATCAGTAAAGTCAAAGCTACACAATTCTAGCCCAAATCAACAGAACATAGCCACACATAGCCTAACGCAAACTGACGTGCCGAAACCGCTATTACTGCCCTCCCCTGAGCCAAGCCGGGCATACTAGAGCATAGTAGAGAGCAGAAATCCGCCGAATAGCGTTGTACAGACAAAAGCAAAAGCTATGCTAACCAAACTTAGCCTAACCCAAACTAACCTAACGTAACGTGACTCAGTGTTTCGTGCCGAGACCACTATTGCTGCCCT
>NW_016930501.1:0-3161 GCF_001483705.2 Eufriesea mexicana
ACCAAACTGATCGTAACGTAACTCAACCTAGTTTGCCGCGACCGCTGTTCCTGGCGTCCCCAGACACAAGCAGAGTGTGGTAGAGAACAGTAGAGTGCAGAGGTGCATAGAATAGCAGTGTGTAGCACAAAAGTCGAATCAATTCGGACCCAAAGCAATGTAACACAACCTAATCGGACAGATAATTTATCAACCTAACGCGCAGTGACCACAATTGCTGGACACCCGAGAGTCGATTAGAGCGTAGTTAGACAATGTAAAGCGCAGGAATCCATAGAACCTATGTGCAGAGTACAATAGTCGGAGCTGCCCTGTCCTAACATATCCAAACGTAACTAGGCCGAGCGTAGCTTAACTCAACCTAAAATTCGGAGCCACTATTTCTTGCCACCCCAGCGCCAAGCAGAACATGCTATAGCACAGTGGAACGCAGAAGTCCACCGCACAACAGTGTGTATCACGTGAGCCAAAGCTATCCAACCAAAACCAGATTAACGTAACCTAACCAAGCGTAACATAACATAATCTAACGTGCCGGGGAGACTACTTCTGGAATCTCCAGAGAGAAGTAGAGCACACAAGAGCACAATAGAGCGCAACGGGCCACCAAATAGCAGCGAATAGCACTAAAGTTAAAGATACCCTAACGATAGCTGACCCAACCTGACACAACCAAACGTAGTCTAACCAAATCTAACGAGACGAGACCACTATTGCTGGCCTCCCAGGAGCCAAGCATAACATACCAGTGAGGAGTAGAGCGCACAAATCCATAGAATCGCAGTGCATAGCGCAAAAGTCATAGCTAGCCCGTCCTAACCTAACCAATCGTACCATAGCCAATCGTACCACAAATAAAACTAACGTGACGGGAGCACCTTTACTCGCCTACCCGTTGTCGGGCAGAGTCTACTGGTGCAATACAGAGCGTACAAATACGCCGAATAGCACTGTATAGCACAAAAGTAAAAGCTACCGTATACTAACCTGTCCAAGGGTAATAAAACCAAACACAACCTAACATTACCTAACTCGCCGAGACCACTGTTGCTGGACTCGCCAGGGCCAAGTAGGATATACTAGAGCACTGTACAGCTCAGAGAGCCTCCAAGGTGCAGCGTGTGGCGCAAATGTCAAAAATATCCTTACCTTGCCTGTCATAACCAGACCTAACCAAACGTAGACTAACTAAGACTAACGAGACGAGGCCACCATTGGTAGTCTCCCAAGAGCCACGCATAACATATCAGTGGGGAGTAGAGCGCAGAAATCCATAGAAACGCAGTGTATGGCAGAAGAGCCAAAGATATCCAAACCTAGCCCAAACAAACATAACATAGCCAAGCGAAGCATAACTCAATATAACTAGCCGCAACCACTATTGCTGAACTCCCCAGTGCCAGGCAGAGTACAGTAGAGCACAATAGTGCGCTGAAATCCACAGGATAGCAATGTATACCAAGAATGACGTAGCTTTTCCAAACCAACCTCTACAAACGTAACACAACCAAGCGTAGCCAAGCTTAGACTAACGTGCAGAGACCACCCTTACAGGCCCCCCAGCTACAAGCAGAATATACTAAAGCACTGTAGGGCGCAGAAGGCTACCGAAGATAAATTTATAGCCCAGAAGTCAAATGACATCCTAACCTAACCTAACCTAACATAGCCTAACAAGGCGTAGACTAACTACAACTAACGAGCCGAGTCCACTTTTGCTGGCCTGCGCATCACCGAGCAGAACACGTTAGAGGAGGGTAGAGCGCAGATCTTCAAAGAATGGCAATGTACAGCAGAAAAGTCAAAGCTCTCCTAACCTAAGCCGGAATGACATAAAATCACCAAACGCTACATAACTGCACCTAACGTGCCGAAACCACAATTGCTGGCCTCCCCGGCGCAAAACAGAGAAAATTTGAGCTCAGTAGTGCGCAGAAATCCAACGAAAAGCAGTGTACAGTACAAAAGTCAAATCTATCCTTACCTAGCCAAAAATAGCCTAACCTAACCTAATGTAACCTAACTCTACACAACGTGACGCGGCCACAGTTTTCGGCCTCCTCAGAGCAAAGCAGAGGATATTAGATCACAGTAGAGCGCAGATATCCACCGAAAAGCCGTGTACAGCACAAAGGACAAGGCCGACCTAGCTTAACCAAACGAAACATAGCATAACGAGACGTAACGTATCTCCACCTAGCCGCTATACACCACCATTGCTGTCCTCCCCAGAACCAAGCAGCATATTCAAGAACAGAGTAGATCACAGAAATCAGCGGCGTTGCAGTGTAAAGCACGAAAGTATAGAAGATCAAATCTAACATGACATATCCTAACCCGCCCAAACGTAGCCTAACTCGGCACAAGATGCCGAGACCACTATTGTTGCCTTCTCGAGGGCCAAGCTGAACGTATCAGATCACAGTGGAGCTCAGAAACCCACCGAAAAGTAGTGTATAGCTCAAAAGCCAGAGCAACAGCCCCCTAACACTATCCTACCCAATCGTAACGTAATAAAACGTAACCTAACTCAACCTAACACGACGCGACCACTATTGCTGGACTCCCCGGAGCCAAGTAGAAAATATTAGGGGAGTTTAGAGTGCAGAAATCCACACAATCGCATTGTATAGCAGAAAAGACAAAGCTATCCGTACTTAACCCAAGCAAATGCAACCCAACGCAAAGAAACCTAAGCCAACATCACGAGCCGCGATCACTATTGGTGGACGACCCAGTGCCAAGCATAATATAGCAGAGCACAGCAGAGCTCAGGAGTCCAGAGAATGACAGTGTATACCACGAAAGTCTAATCCATCCTGTCCTAACACAAACGAACATAACCTAGCCAAACGTAGCCTATCTACACCTAACGTGACGAGAACATCACTACTGGCCACCCCAGCGTCGAGCAGATTTCAGTGAAGCAACGTAGAGCGCAGAAGTCCTCCGAAGGACAGTGTGTAGCACACAAGTTAAGAATAACCTAACCAAACCCAAACTAACCTAACCTAACCTAACGAAACATAACGTAACATAACCTAACGTGCCGCGACCGCTATTGGTGGCATCAACAGAGTCAAGCAGAATATACTAGCGCACAGCGGACTACAGAAATCATCCGCGTTGCAGTGAAAAGCACAGAGACATGGAAATCCTAA
>NW_016930502.1:0-472 GCF_001483705.2 Eufriesea mexicana
GATAATAGTAATTTTAATGGTACGATGAAAATGAGTAAATACATTAATGACGCTAATTTTTTGAAAAACTGCTGCATATTTTTGATAATTGCAAAAAGGAAAATTGCCAGACCAATCGGTTTGACTGGATTGGTAGTTATTGTGTTAAGGAATGTTAATTTGAATTTTGAAATATTGTTTTTTTTAAAACGCTAATTTTTTGAAAAACTGCTGTATATTTTTGATAATTGCAAAAAGGAAAATTGCCAGACCAATCGGTTTGACTGGATTGGTAGTTATTGTGTTAAGGAATGTTAATTTGAATTTTGAAATATTGTTTTTTTTTATTATGTATGTAGGTGTACAATTTGCCACGTGAGCATTTGGTACATTTTGTGGGATTTAAATATACATTACATTTGATGTTATTGATAATAGTAATTTTAATGGTACGATGAAAATGAGTAAATACATTAATGACGCTAATTTTTTG
>NW_016930503.1:0-968 GCF_001483705.2 Eufriesea mexicana
CTTGCATATACAAGGAGGAAATATTCTACTGGCGTACTGGAGTCACTGCAATCCAGTAGAATCTGGCTGGAAAATTCGATTTTATAGATATTTTCGACTAATATCGTGGTCAGCTGCCTTTCCCGCATAAATGAAATATCTTGGTCAGCTGCCTTTCCCGCATAAATAATGAGGAAAGATACTATTGGCGTAATATAGCCATTGCAATGCTATAGAAATTGGGTTGGAAAATTCATTTTTTTGACATTTTCGACTAATACCGTGGTGAACCAACTCTCTTGCTTAAAGAAGGTTGAAATATACTATTGTCGTGCTATAGCCATTGCAATGCTATAGAATATGGCAAGAAAATCCAATTTTATTGTCATTTTCGGCTAATATCGTTGTGAGCTAGCTGTCGGGCATAAGTAAGGAGGCAAGATGCTATTGGCGTGCTATAGTCGTTGCAGTGATATAGAGTCTCCCTGGAAAATTCTATTTTATTGACATTTTCGAATAGTATTTTGGTGATCCAGCTTTGTTGCATAAATAAGGAGGAAAGATTATATTGGCGTGCTATAGCCATTGCAATGTTATAGAATCTGGCTGGAAGATACAATTTTAAATACATTTTCGACAAATGTCGCGGTGAGCTGACTTTCTTGCATAAATAAGGAGGAAATATTATTTTGGCGCGCTATAGTCATTGCAATGCTATAGAATCTGGCTGGAAGATACAATTTTAAATACATTTTCGACAAATGTCGCACAAAGCTTTGTTGGATATGTAAGGAGGAAAGATTCTACTGGCGTACTGTAGTTATTGCAATCCTATAGAATCTGGCTGGAAAATTCACTTTTATAGACGTTTTCCTCTAATATCGTGGTGAGATAACCTTCTTGCATAAATAAGGAGGAACGATTCTATTGGCGCGCTATAGCCATTGCAATCCTATAGAATATGGCAAGAAAATCCAATTTTATTGTCA
>NW_016930504.1:0-1046 GCF_001483705.2 Eufriesea mexicana
AGGTCTCGGCTCGTTACGTTTAGTTATTCTACGTTTGGTTAAGTTAGGTTAGGGCAGGTTAGGATGGGATTTCTTCGTCTTCTGTGCTACACACTGCATTGCGGTGGATTACTGCGCTCTACTGCGCTCTAGTAAATTCTAAAATCAGGTGTGGTCTCCGCGCGTTAGGTTGGGTTATGCTGGGTTCGGTTACGTTACGTTTGGCTATGTTACGATTGGTTCAGTTAGGGGAGGGTGGTTTTGACTTTCCTGATATACACTGCGATCCTAAGGATTTCTGCATTCAACTCTCCGCTCGTGCGTTCTGCTTTTCCATGTGGAGTCAAGCAATAGTGTCCGCGGCACTTTATGTTGAGCTTGGCTGTGTCAGTTTGGGATATGTCTGTTTGAGATAGCCGTAGTCATCTCTGACTTCTCTGCTGTACACTGCGATTATATGGCTTTCTGCGCTCTGCGCTACTCTAATATGTTCTGCTTGGCGGTGGGGAGACCAGCAATAGCGGTTGCGGCACGTTAGGTTGAATTAGGTTAAGTTCGCGTATGTTACGATTCGTTACGACAGGAGCGTTTAGGGATGAGATTTGTCCTAAGCACTGCCATTCTGTGGATTCCTGCCCACTACTCTGCTGTAAAATGTTCAGCTTGACCCTAGGAAAGAGCAATTATGGTTTCGGCACGTTATGTTGAGTTACGCTACCGTCGGTTATGTTAGGTTAGGTCAGGTAAGGTTAGGTTATCTCTGACATTTGTGTTTTTCACTGAATTGCGGCGGGATTGGGCACTCTACTGTGCTCTGGTGTATTCTGGTTTGCTCTGGTGAGTTCAGAAATTGTGGTCTAGGCACGCTGGTTGGAGTTATGTTACGCTTGGTTGTGTTATGTTTGGTTAGGTTAGGCTAGGATATCTTTGACTTTTGTCCTATAAGCGACTATTCGGTGGATTTCTGGTCACTACTGTTATGTCGTATGGCCTGCTTTGCCCTGAAGAGGCGAGAAACTGTGGCTGCCGCATGTTAGGTTCAGTTAGATTACGTTTGGTTGTTCTAG
>NW_016930505.1:0-529 GCF_001483705.2 Eufriesea mexicana
TTGAAATTTACTGGATTTCGGCACTCTACGTTGCTGTACTATACACTGCTCGACTCCCGGGAGACCAGAAGTAGTGGTTGCCACACGTCGTTCGGTTGAGATAGATTACGTTTGGTTAGGATAGGATACGTTGTGTTAGGTTAGGGTATCTTTGACTATTGTGCAACACACATTTATTTTATGGGCTTCTGCTATCCCCTGTGCGTTAGCAAAATCTGCTTGCCTCTGTGGATGCCAGGAATAGTGCTACCGTCACGTTAGGATGAGCTACGTTACGATTGGTTAGATTAGGTTTGGCCTTGTTTGGTAAAGATAGCTTTGTCTCTTGTGATACTTTGACTGCTTTTCGGACTACTTCAGCGTCCTACATTGGTCTGCTATACTCTGCTTAGCTCCCGTGAGGCCAGCAATAGCGGTCTCGACACGTCAGATTGGGTTACGTTACTTTCGCTTATGTTATGATTAGTTAAGGATAGCTTATGATTTACTTCTTTTCTTAACACGGCTATTCGGCGGAATTCTGCGATAT
>NW_016930506.1:0-218 GCF_001483705.2 Eufriesea mexicana
TCCGTTAATGTTACGATTGGCTATGTTATGTGGTGGTAGCCTTGACTTGTGTGCTATACACCGCTATTCGGTGGACATTTGCGCTCTTAGATGATATAATATTCTCTGCTTGGGCCTCGGGAGGCCAGTAATTGTGACCTCTGAACGTTAGCTTGAATTAAGCTTCGTCCGGTTATAGTACATATGGTTACGTTTGGATATTGTAACTCCGAATATTG
>NW_016930507.1:0-244 GCF_001483705.2 Eufriesea mexicana
AGAATTGAATTTTCCAGCCAGATTCTATAGCATTGCAATGGCTACAGCTCGCCAGTAGAATCTCTTCTCCTTACACACATAAGGATGTCAGCTCACCACAATATTAGACGAAAATGTCAATAAAATTGAATTTTCCATCCAGATGCTATAGAATTGCAATGGCCATGTCTGGCTAATAGAATCTTTCCTCCTTATTTATGCAAGAAAGTCACCTCACAATGATATTAGTCGAAAATGTCAATAA
>NW_016930507.1:297-518 GCF_001483705.2 Eufriesea mexicana
GCCAATAGAATCTTTCCTCCTTATTTATGCAAGGACGTCAGCTCACCACGATATTAGACGAAAATGTCAATAAAACTGTATATTCCATCCGGATAAAATAGAATTGCAATGGCCACAGCTGGCCAATGGAATCTTTCCTCCGTGTTTATGCAAGAAAAATACCTCACCACGATATTAGTCGAAAATGACAATAAAGTTGCATTTTCGAGGCAGATTCTATA
>NW_016930508.1:0-416 GCF_001483705.2 Eufriesea mexicana
GTCAGGCCATGTCAGGTCAGGTCAGGTCAGGTCGGATGATGTCAGTTCAGGTCAGGCCAGGTCTGGCAAGGTCAGGTAAGGTTAGATCAGGTCATGTCAGATTAGGTCAGGTCAGATCAGTTCAGGATAGGCCAGGCCTGGTCAGGTCAGGTCAGGTCAGTCAGGACAGGTCAGGTCAGGTATGGCCGGGTAAAGTCATGACAAGTCAGGTCAGGTCAGGTCAGAAGCTGTCAGTTCAGGTCAGCTCAGGTCAGGCCAGGTCAGGCCAGATCATATATGGTCAGGTCAGGTCAGGTCAGGTCAGTCAGGTAAGGTCAGCACAGGTCAGGTCAGGTCAGGTTAGGTCAGTTCAAGTCAGGTCATGTCAGGTCATGTGAGGTTCGATAAGGTCAGGCCAGGCCAGATCATGTCTGGTC
>NW_016930509.1:0-7383 GCF_001483705.2 Eufriesea mexicana
GTGTTATGCTTGGCTCTGGGGTGGCCAGCCATAGCGGCCGAGGCACGTTACGCTAAGTCAGGCTACGTTTGACTAGATTATATTAGGATCAGTTTGGTTAGGATACCTTTGACTTTCGTGCTGTACACTGCTATCATGTGGACTTCTGTGATCCAAACTTATGTTATGCTACCTTTGCATGTGAAAATTTGGTTATGATAGGGCAGTATATCTCAGACATTCGTGCCATTCGCGTCCATTCCGAGGATTTCTGCGACCTACTGCGCTCAAACGTGTTATGCCTGGCTCTGGGGTGGCCAGCCATAGCGGCCGAGGCACGTTACGCTAAGTCAGGCTACGTTTGATTAGATTATATTAGGATCAGTTTGGTTAGGATACCTTTGACTATCGTGCTGTACACTGCTATCATGTGGACTTCTGTGATCCATTTTGCTCTACCACATTGCGCTTGGGCCTGGGGAGTCGAGCAGTAGAGGCCGCGGCGCGTGACGCTGGGTTAGGTATGGTTTGGTCATGTTATTATTGGTTAGGTTCGGAGGGGATAGCTCCGCTTTAATTCTGTGACATTTTATTTGGTGGATTTCTGTGCCATGCAGTGCTCTAATATTTTCATCTTGTCGCTGGGAAGGCCAGGAATAGCGATCTCGGCTCATTATGTTGAGTCAGGTTAGGTTCGGCTAGGATGGGTTAGGCAAATTTGGTTAGGGTAGCTTCAACTTCCGTGCTGTACGCTCCTTTTCGGTGGATTTCTGCGCTCTACTGCGATCTAGTAAGTACTGCTTGGGCCTGGGGGCGGGCGGGGCAGCAATAACCGTGTCGGCACGTAAGGTTGAGTCAGGCTATGTTGGGCAATGTCCCGCGTGTTTGGATTAAGCAAGGTTAGCTTTGACTTTTGTGATATACACAGCGAATCTATGGGTTTCTGCGTTCTGCTCTCCACTAATATGTTCCGATTGTCTCAGTGGAGGCCAGCAGTAGTGGTCGAGGCACGTTAGTTTGAGTTGTGTTATGTTCGGTTATGTTACGTTTGGCTAGGTTAGGAGAGGGTAGCTATGACTTTAGTGGAATAGTCTGCTATTAGATTTATTTCTGCGCCCTACTGTGCTCTAATGTTTTCAGCTTGGCTCTGGCAAGGCCAGCAACAGTGGTCTTGGCTAGTTATGATGAGTCAGGTTACGTTCGTATAGGTTGGGTCAGGCTATGTTTGGTCGGGATAGCTTTAACTTTTGAGCTGTACACACCAATTCGGTGGATTTCTCCGCTCTATTGTGCCCTAGCTTGCCCTGCTTTGCTTTGGAGAGGGCAGGAATAGCGGTCCAGGCTCGACGGGTTGAGTTTGGCAATGTTTGGCTATGCTCTCTTTGTACGTGTTATGTTTTGGTAACTCCGACCATTCTGATGTACACTGCGATTCTATGCACATATGCGTCCTACTCCCCACTAACGTGTTCAGCTTGACTCTGTGGAGGACAGCAATAGAGGTCTCGGGAAGTTAGGTTGAGCTGTGTTACGATTGATTATGTTACGCTTGGTTAGGTTAGGAGGTGGCAGCTATGGCTTTAGTTCTGTAGTCTGCTATTAGGTGGATTTCTGGGCCCTACAGTGCTCTAATATTTTCAGCTTGGCTCTTGCAAGGCCAGCAAGGGTGGTCTCGACCCGTTTTGATGGGTCAGGCTTCGTTCCTTTAGGCTGGATTCGGCTACGTTTGGTCAGGTTAGCTTTAACTTTTGCGCTGCTATTCGGGGGATTTCTGCGCTCCATTGTTCTCTACTTTCGTGTTCTCGGCTTTGGGATGGTCAGAAATATTGGTCGTGACACTATTGGTTGGGTTAGGTTACGTTTGGTTAGGCCAGGTTGTGTTAGGTTTGGTTTCGATGGCTTTAACTTTTGTGCTGTGCATTGATAGACGTTGCATTTCCGCCGGCTACTGTGCTCTAGTATGTTCTGCTTGTCACTGGGGAGGCCAGAAATTTTCGTCTCGTCACATTAAGTTCAGCTAGTCCTCATTTGGATTGGTCATGTTAGGTCATGTTAGGTTAGGATAAATTTGACTTTTCGCTATACTCTGCTATTTAGTGTTTACCTGCGCTCTACTGTGGTCCATTATATTCCGCTTAGCTCTGGTGAGGCCAGCAATAGTGGTGAAGGCACGTTAGTTCGAGTATGGTTACGCTGGCAATATCACGATTGGTTATGCCAGGACAGGATTGCTATGACTTTTGTGCTGTACATTAATATTCGGTGGCTCTCTCTATTTCACTGTGCTCTAATGTACCTTGCTCTGTTCTGAGGTGGCCAGAAATAGTGGCCGCAGCACGTTAGGCTTTGTTAGGTTACGTTCTATGAGGTCATGTTAGCATGGGTTACGTTTGGATTGCTCTGACTTTTCTACTGTACACGGCGGTCGTATGGATTTCTGGCTCTACTCCGCTCCAATAGATTCTGCATGACCCTGGGAAAGTAGCAATAGTGGCCTGGGCACCTTACGCTGAGTTAGGCTACGTTCGTTTGGGTTAGGTTAGGTCAGGCTCGATTAGGATATCTTTGTCATTTGAGCATTACAATTCAACGCCGAGGACTACTGTGATCTGCTGTGCTCTATTATATACTGCTTAGCTCTGGAGAGGACAGCAATAGTGGTGTAGGTACGTTAGGTGGAATTAAGTTACGCTTCGTTATGCAATATTTGGCTAGGTTATGCTAGGGCAGCTTTGACTTTTGTCCTATGCACTGCTGTTCGGTGGATTCCTGCGCTCTACTGTAATGTTATATGCTCTGCTTGGCTCCGGGGAGCAAAGTACCAGTGGCCGCGGCGGGTTACGTAGAGTTAAGTTGGCTTTGGTTAGGTTAGATTTGTCCTTGCTAGGATAGGTTAACTATGACTTTTGCGCTGTACACTGAATTACGGTGGATTTCTGAGCTCTGCTGCGCTCTAGTACATTCTCCTTTGCTCCGGGGACCACAGTAATAATGGTCTCGCTAGTATAGGTTGAGATACGATACGTTTGGTTTGGTTACTTTAGCTTTGGTTAGGTTTGGTCAACTTCGACCTTTCCGCTATTCGCTGCGATCCTATGTACTTCTGCGCTCTACTCTCCTCCACTATGCTCTGCTTGGTTCTCGAGGGGCCCGCAATACTGTTCGCTTCAAGTCAGGTTGAGTTAGATTACGTTTGCTTGTGTTAGGTTGTTCTTGGTTAGGTTAGTATTGCTTAGACTCTTGTGCTCAACACTGTAATGGTATGGGCTTCTAGGTTCTACTGTGCTCTATCATATTATGATTGCCTCTACGGACCCCAGGAGTAGTCCTCTCGGCACGTTAGCTTGTGTCATGTTACGTTTGGTTGGGTTATGTTAGGTTAGGTTTGGTCAGCATATCTTTGACTTTTGTGATATACACTGCTGTTCGATGGATTGACACGCTCTACGTAGCTCTACTGTAGCCTGCTCGGATCTGGGGTGGCCTTTAATAGTGGCCTCTGCAAGTTAGGTTGCATTAGGCTTCGTATGGTCAGGACATGTTTGATCGAGTTAGGTTTGGAAGGCTTTGTCTTTCGTGGAGTACACTGTTATTCGGTGGTTTCTTCACTCTACTGCGCTAGAGTGCATTCTGCTTGGCCCTGAGATGTCCAGAATAGTGGTCGCGGCTCCTTATGTTGAGTTATGCTCCGTTTGGTTAGGTATTTATCTGGGTTAAGTTTGGATAGCTTTGACTTTTCTGCTATACTCTGAGATTCTATGTATTTCTGCTCACTACTCCCCTCTAAAATATTCTGCTAGGCCCTGGGCGGCCAGCAATAGTGATCGCGTTTCGTTAGGCTCGGCTAGGTTACGTTCGGTTGCGGTTCGATTGGTTATGTTAGGAGATGCTAGCTCCGACTTTCGTGCTATACACTTCTTTTCGGCGGATTTGTGCACTCTACTGTGCTGTAATATGTTCAACTCGGCTCCGGGAGGGACACCAATGGTGGTCTCGGCAAGTTAGTTTGAGTTAGGTTACGTTTGGTTAGGTTATGTTAGTTCGCGTCAGGATAGGGTGTCTTTGACTTCTCTGCTATACACCGTCATTCTATGGACTCTTGCGCCCTACTCTCCTCTGATATGTTCAGCTTGGCGATGCGGAGGCCTGCAATAATGGTATAGGCACGTTAGGTTGGATTATGTTGCGCTTGGATGTGTTTCGTTTGGTTAGGTTAGGATAGAATGACTTTGACTTTTGCGTTATACACTACTGTTCGGTGGATTTCTGCGCTCTACATTGCTCTGCTACAACCTGCTCGACTCTGGGGTCTCCAGCAATAGTGGTCGTGATACGATAGGTTGAGATATGTTATGCTTGGTTAGGCTAGTTCTGGTTAGGTTTGTTTATGATGGCTTTGACCTCTGTGCTATTCACCGCGATTCTATGGATGTCTGTCATCTGCATTCCTCTAATATGTTCTGCTTGGCTCTGAGGTGGCCGGCAATAGTGGTCGCAGCACGCTAGGTTAAGCTACGTTGGGTTTGCTAACGCTGGGTTTGGGTAGGCTTGGATATGATGGCTTTGACTTTTGCCCTAAACGCTGCTATTGGTCGGACTTCTGCGCTCTGTTGTGCCCTGATAAGCTCTGCTTTACCCCGGAGAGGCCAACGATATTGGTTTCGACACGTTAGGCAGAGCTACGTTACGCTTGGTTAGGTTATGTGTGTTTGGATCAGGTTTGGATAGCCCTGACATTCTTGGCATAGACTGCTGTTCGGTGGATAGCTGTGCTGTACTTTGCTCTTTTATACTCTGCTTAAAGCTGGGTAGGCCAGCAACAGTGGTCTCTGCACGTTAGGTTGACTTAGGTTACGTTTTGTTATGTTACAGTTGGTAAGGTTCGGAGGGGATAGCTTATACCATTGTGCCATGCACCGCCATTCGGCGTATTTGTGCATTCTACTCTCGTCTAGAACGTTCTGCTCGGTTCTGTGGAGGTCAGCAGTTGTGGTCTAGGTACGTTAGGTTGAGTTAGGATACGTTTGGTTATGTTATGCTTGGTTAGGTTAGGCTAGGGTAGCTCTGACTTTTGTGCTGAAGACTGCTATTCGGTGGATTTCTGCGCTCCACTATGGTCTAATATTCTCAGCTCTGCGCTGGGGGGGGGAGCAATAGTGGTCTTGGTACGTTAGGTGTAGTTAGGATACGCTTGCAAATATTAGGTTAGTCAGGTCTTGGTTAGGCTAGCTTTGACTCTTCTGCTATACATTGTCATTCTTTGGACTTCTGCGATCTACTTACCTCCAATATGTTCTGCTTGGCGATGTGGATGCCAGCAATAGTGGACTTGGCTCGTTAGGTTTAGTTGCCCTACGCTTTGCTAGGTTAGGTTGTCAGGTTAGGCTGCGGTGCTTCGTCTTTTTTGCTATACATTGCTACTCGGTAGCTTTCTGCTACCTACCGTGCTCCAATATATTCTGCTTGCCTCTGGGGATACCAGTAACTGTGGTCTCGGCACGTTAGGTTGAGTTAGGCTACGTTCGGTTAGGTTACGTTTGATTGGTTTATGTCCGGATAGCTTTGACTTTCGCGATGTACACAGTTATTCGGTGAATTTCTGTACTCTGCTGTGCTCTGCTGTATTCTGATTGGCTCCGGGTGGTCCATCAATAGTGGCTGCATCACGTTATGTTGAGTTAGGCTTCGTTTGTTTATGTAATGCTGGTTTGGATTAGGTTTTGGTATCTTTGACTTTTATGCTGTACACTGCTATTCGGGGGACTCCTGCGCTCTACAGTGCTCTAATATATTCTGCCAGACTCTGGAGAGGTCAGCTATTGTGTTCTCGGCACGTTAGGTTGAGTTTTGCTGTGTATGGTTAGGATACGCTGGTATGGTTTAGGTTTGAATAACTATGACTAACGAGGTATACACAGTTACTCGGTGGATTTCTGCGCTCTACTATTCTCTGCTATACTCTAGTCGACTCGGGGGACGCCAGCGTTAGTAGCCGCGGCACGGTAGGCTTAAATAGTTTATGTTTGACTATGTTTGATTTGGTTAGGTCAGCACAGAATAGCTATGGCTTATCCGCTATACACAGCGATTTTATATATTTATGCGCTCTACTCTCCTCTATTATGCTCCGCTTTGCTCTTTGGAGATCAGTAATAGTTGTCGCGGCACGTTAGGTTGTGTTAGGTTACGTTTGGTTTGGTGATGCTTGTTTGTGTTAGGATACGATATCTTTGACTTTTGTGCTGTACACTGAAATGCGGAGGGCTTCAGCGCTCCACTGTGTTCTAGTATGTTCCGCTTAGCTCTTGGGGAGGGGGCCGTAATACTGGTCCCGCCATGTTAGATTGAAATAGGCTACGTTTTGTTATGTTACCGTAGCTATGGCTGGGTACGGATAGCTTCGACTTTTCCGCTTTATACTGCGATTCTGTGGATTTCTGCGATCTACCCTATTCGATTATGCTCAGCTTGGGTCTTTGGCGCCGAGCAAAACGGGTCGCGGCACGTTAGGTTCACTTAGACTACGTTTGGTCGGGTTAGGTTACTTTGGGGTAGGTTAGGATAGCTTTGACTTTTGTGATCAACACATCTGTCCTATGGACCTCTAGGCTCTCCTGTCCTCCACCATATTCCGCTTGTTTCTGTGGTCGCCATAAACAGTGCTCGCGGCACGTTAGTTTGTGTTATGTTACGCTTGCATACGTTGGGTTAGGTTCGGTTTGGTTGATTTATCCTTGACGTTTGTGCTACACGCTGCTCTTCGATGTATTTCTACGCTCTACATTCCTCTACCATACTCTGTTCGTCTCTGGGGTGGCCAGTAATAGTGGTATCGTCACGTTAAGCTGGGTTATGTTTGCTTGTGTTAAGTTTGGATAGCCATGACTTTTCTGCTATACACTGCGATTCTATGGATTTTCGCTCTCTACACCCCACTAACATGTTCTGCTTGACTCTGGGGAGGCAAGCAATGGCTGCCGCGTCACGTTAGGTTGAGCTATGTTACGTTTGGTTGTGTTACGATTGGTTAGGTTAGGAGGGGCTAGCTAAGACTTTTGTGCTATGCACTGCAATACGGTTGATTTCTACGGTCTACTGTGCTCTAGCATATTCTGCTTGTCTCTGCGGAGGCCAGCAAAAGCAGCATCGGCACGTTAGATTGAGCTACGTTATGTTTGGTCGTGTCACGTTTGGTTATGTTTGGAAAGGGTGGATGTGGCTTTTGTTCTATACACTGCTATGAGGAGGATTTCTGCGCTCTACTGTGTTCTAATATGTTCTGCTTGGCCCTGGGGGTACCACCAATTGTGGTCTCGGTACGTTAGGTTTAGTAATCCACCATTCGGTTAGGCTACGTTAGTTTTGGTTAGCTTTGGCTGGCTTTGACTTTCGTGGTATACACTG
>NW_016930510.1:0-3349 GCF_001483705.2 Eufriesea mexicana
TGCTTTAATATTGTAGTATCGCAGAATTACCACCTCTCGTGGTGACTTTAGTTTGAAAGGTCGCCGAGGGTTCCAGGGCCAGGTTGGTCGGAAAAACCCCGACGATGCATCAGCATTTAGCATGACCAAATTTGGTCATGTTGGGGGAGGCTTTTCGGGAATGTATATAAGAAGGCGAAAATGGTTAATGGGGGATTCTTGAAAGACAGTTATGGTGGGTCAGTGATATTGTACTTGTGCTGTTAGTTGTAGTTGTATGAGTTTATATATATATCTATATTCGTAGTCTTTACCGTAACCGTACATTGTATTATTATTTTATTTCTAATAAATAGTTTTCTATTATTTAACAACCACCCTGTCTCTATAATATTTGGTCATGGGGGAGGCTTTTGGAGACGATATAGAGGAAGGCAAAAGTGGATAGCGAACAGTTCTTGTGTAGAGTTTTGAGGAAGAGTGATTAGAAGAGAGTTGTATTTTAGTTGAAACAGTCGAATTGCAATTGTTGTTAAGTTGTAGTTGTACTTGATCTACCTATATTCGTAGGCTTTATCGTCACTACACATTGTCAATCCATTATTATTAATTAATAAATAGAGTACTATTATTTACCACCATCCATGTCTCTACAGTATAGTATAATATGGTATAGCACAGCATAGTATAGCATAGTATAGTATAGTTTTGAGACTTTTTTTTTTAAAAATAGACAAATGTCATAGGAATCTATACCGATGTCTTCAACTATTGATGAGGAATCTGAACGACTCTCTGTGACATGTCAAATTGCATTATGTGAGTTGTATCTGTTTCTTTATAAGAATTAATGTCATATTAATTTTCTTCAAATTTGATACTAATATTTTTAATCTTCAGTTTAATATATTCATTGTCAGTATCATTATGAATATCTAGAAACTGGATGTCAGTAGTTTGAAGTTGTAAATGAGAGGAAAATTTTACATTTTTGTGCATAAACAATATTTATATTATATACGTAGATTATTGTAGATATTTATATGCAAGCTTTTATATATTATACGAATATGGTAATCAATATATGAATACATAAATTATTCATACGTCAAAACTGCACGTTTTGCATTTTTTTAAATTCTTGCATCAAAACACTCGACTAGTATTGATCTTTATTTTGAAAATAAATTCGAGTGAATTTATCGTCGATTAATTTTTCTTTCTATTTTTCTAATCATCTGCTTTTCTAAATCCTACAATTTCTGTGAAACTTTTTGTGCTGTTTGAAATAACGAAGATATTTTACTGGGCAGAGTTCATAGCGCACGCTGTATGTCTCGTTTTGAAATATTAAAAGTTTCCTGCTCCAAATATGTCATGAATTTAAAGTATAATTACGACAAAACTATAAATCTATCTAATGAAAATAATAGGAAAGCAGTAAATAAAATTTTGTTTATTTTATTTGTAAAGTTTTATCTTTCAGATTTTTTGAATAGGCCATTTTTATTATCAGCACGTGTATATCGATGATACTTTCATATTTTGACACGTTGTGTCGTTCTTGTTTCGAAAATGGAATACGCGATACGATGTTCCATAATTTCGATATTTATTTTTCGCTTTTGTGTCGAATTTCGACGATATCAATGGGATAAACAGCTTTGGTAATTTGTTTACTCGTGTATTAGCTTTGACACGTTTTATAAAGCTTCATATCGAACGGTAAAATATAATAATCAAAAATTCGCATTGCGATGAATGTTTATTGAAATGATATTTATATCGCGGGAGATTTCTCTCTTTGTGTCTTTGAATCATGGTTTCATTGATGTCTATTAATTTTTCTACGATTGTAATAGTTCTCGTTAGTCGAATGGAATCGAATCAGTGATTTATGTCGAATTAAAAGTCGTATTTTATTTATACTTATCGATGTATTGGGATAATAATCTTCTTGATTTTGTATTAAAATATTTCGAGATTTATCGTGTATTTATGGTAAAAATTGATTTTTTATAGTTATACATTATTACATTCTTTTACAAAAATTTATTATCGATAGTTGTAACATTTATTCGTACATGTTATTCATTATTGCATGAAGAATGAACGAAACAAGAAATAAAGTTCTATTCTTTATGTTCAAAGTGAGAAAGGGAATATTGAAATAATTATACCATATATATAATTTTTATAAACATAAAATCACTGCTGAAGCCAATTATAATTAAACATTCTTAGATTAAGGTTTTCTAATTAATTAGAAAACTCAGGAATCTTTCAAATAACAGGTTTCCTATCGACAGACATTTAATAATCTCGTGTGAATTACAATGTACACTTGATATCGCAAAATATACAATCGACCATATTCAATCTACGAAAAATTTCAAAAATTAAAGGTAACAATTAAATAAAAAGTTGAGGTGACAAAGGAAGAAGATACTAACAAAATAAATTACAGTCAACGTCACTTATGGAAGAATATGTGTATTATTCAATTAATCAAATCAATTATACAAGTAAGCCAGAAACTTAAAGCAAAAGCCTAGAAAGAAAAAAATAAAATGAAGGAAAATGCAAGATTGCAAAACCCCACTAAAAAATCGCTTTAAAATCGCTTCAATTTTACTATAGATCACCAGGTATATATTTACTCTAATCAGTTATTCAAATAATTCAAAAAATTATAGCACAGATCTAGAAAAAAGGAGATAAAATCAAAGAAAATACAAAATTGCACAAAACCACAAAAAGATCGCTTTAAAACTATTATACTTCCATTTACCCAGAGTTCACCGGGTATATAATTACTCAAATCAATTATACAGAAAACCCCAAAACTTGAGATAAATACTAGTAAAAGAAAAAATAAAATAAAAGAAATTGTAGGGTTGCAAAAATCCACTAAAAAAATCGCTTTAAAACCGCTTCCATTTTACTCTAGATCACCAGGTATATAATTACTTAATTCAATTATACAGGAAAATCGAGTAACTTAAAGCAAAAACTTAGAAAAAAGGAAATGAAGTCAAAGAAAATGCAGGATTGCAAAAACCCACGAAAAGATCGCTTTAAAACTATTATACTTCCATTTACCCAGAGATCACCGGGTATATAATTACTCAAATCAATTATACAGAAAACCCCAAAACTTGAGATAAATACTTGTAAAAGAAAAAATAAAATAAAAGAAATTGTAGGGTTGCAAAAATCCACTAAAAAAATCGCTTTAAAACCGCTTCCATTTTACTCTAGATCACCAATTGTAAAAGAAAAAATAAAATAAAAGAAATTGTAGGGTTGCAAAAATCCACTAAAAAAGTCGCTTTAAAACCGCTTCCATTTTACTCTAGATCACCAGGTA
>NW_016930511.1:0-563 GCF_001483705.2 Eufriesea mexicana
CTGACCTAACCTGACCTGACCAGGAATGTCCTGACCTGCCCTTACCTGCACTGGCCTGACCTGAGCGGACCAGATCAGACCTGACCTAATCTGACATAACCTAACCTAACCTAACCTAACCTAACCTATCCTAACTTTGAATACCTATCCTAGCCAAACCTACCCAAGCTTTAGCAAACCTAAGATTACCAAATCCAACCTACCCTAACATTCCCTATCCTAACATAACGAAACCTAACCTAACATGACCTAACCAAACCTAGCAAACCTAGCTAAATCTAACCTAACGTAACCTAACCCAACCAATCCTAACCTACCCAAATCAAACCTAGCCTAAGCTCACCTATCCTAACCTATCCTATCGTAAGCTAAACTAACCTGACCTAACCTAACATAACCTAACCTGACCTGACCTGAACCGTCCTGACCTGAACCGTCCTGACCTGACCTGACATGACCTGACCTTACTTGGCATGACATGGCCTGGCCTGATGTGACCTGACCCATTCTGGCCTGACCCGACCGAACCTGACCTCTCCTGACCTGACCTGACCTGACTTCAC
>NW_016930511.1:1909-6481 GCF_001483705.2 Eufriesea mexicana
GTGACATGACCTGACCTGACATGACCTGACCTGACCAGACCTGACATAATCTGACTTAACCTAACCTAACCTAACCGAACCTAACCTATCCTAACCTTGTAAAACCTATCCTAGACAATCCTATCCAAGCTTTAGCAAAACTAACATAACCAAACCCAACCTACCCAAACTTTTCCGAACCTAACAAAACGAAAGCTAACCTAACATGACCTAACCTAACCTAGCTAACCTAGCTTAACCTAACCTAATATAACCTAACCCAACCAATCCTAACCTAACCTAAGCAAACCTAACCAAAGCTCACTAATCCTAACCTAACCTATCGTAACATAACCTCACCTAACCTAACATAACCTAACCTGACCTGACCAGACGTGTCCTGACCTGTCCTGACTTGACCTGACCTTACATGGCCTGACATGCCCTGGCCTGATGTGACCGAACCTGACCTCTCCTGACCTGACCTCACCTAACTTCGCCTGACCTGACCTGACCTAACCTGACCCGACCAGGAATGTCCTGACCTGCCCTTACCTGAACTGGCCTGACCGGTCGTGACATTATCTGGCCTGGCCTGACATGATATGACCTAACCTGACCTGGACTGGCCAGTCATGGCCTGGCCTAGCCTGTCCTGACATGACCCGTCCTAACTTGACCAGACCTCACCTGACCTGACGCGACCTAACATTGCCTGGTCGTGCCTGACCTGACTTGACCTGACCCTACCGGACTTGACCTGACCTGGCCTGACATTGCCTTGCCTGGCCTGGCCCGACGTGGCCTGACATTGCCTGGCCTGGCCTGACCTGCACTGACCTGACATGAACTGACTGACCTGACCTGACCTGACCTGACCTGAACCGACCTTACCTGACCTGATCTGACCTTACATGACCTAACATAAGCTAACCTAACTTAACCTAACCTAACCTAAGAAACACAATAAATCCTAACCTAACCTAACCTTACCTAAACAAACCCAACCAATCCTAACCTATCGGAATCAAACCTAACCTGATCTCACCTAACCTAACCTAACCTATTGTAAGCTAACCTTACCTAACCTAACATAACATTTCCTAACCTGACCTGACCTGACCGGACCTGACATTAGCTGAACTGACATGACCTGACCTGACATGCCCCGACCCGACCTGACCTAACCTGACCTGACCAGGAATGTCCTGACCTGCCCTTACCTGAACTGGCATGACCTGTCGTGACCTTACCAGGCCTGGCCTGAACTGACCTGACCTGACATGCCCCCACCTGACCTGACATCACCTGACCCGACCTGACCTGGCCTCGCCTGACCAGACGTGACCTAATCTGTCCTAACCTAACCTAACCCGACCTGACCTGGCCTGGCCTGACCTGGGCTGACCTGACCAGACCTGACATGACATGACCTGACATGACCGGACCTGATCAGACCTGATCTAATCCGACATAACCTAACCTAACTTAACCTAACCTAACCTAACCTAAATCTGTAAAACCTATCCTAGCCAAACCTAACCAAGCTTTAGCAAACCTAACATAACAAAACCCAACCTACAAAAACTTTCCCTAACCTAACATAAAGGAACCTACCCTAACACGACCTAACCTAACCTAGCTAACCTAGCTTAACCTAACCTAACATAACCTAACCCAACGAATCCTAACCTAACCTAATCAAACCTAACCTAAGCTCACCTATCCTAACCTAACCTATCGTAAGCTAACATAACCCAACCTAACATAACATAATCTAACCTGACCTGACCTGACCTGTCGTAACCTGACCTGACTTGACCTGACCTTAGTTGGCCTGACATAGCCTGGCCTGATGTGACCTGACCTATCCAGGCCTGACCTGACCGAACCTGACCTCTGCTGACCTGACCGGACCTGACTTCACCTGACCTGACCTGACCTAACCTGACCCAACCTGGAATGTCCTGACCTGCCCCCACCTGAACTGGCCTGACCTGACCCGACCTGACTTTAGCTGACCTGACCTGACCTGACGTGGCCTGACATTGCCTGCTCGTGCCTCACCTGACCTGACCCGACGTGACTTGACCTGACCTGGCCTGACCTGGCCTGACATTACATGGCCTGGCCTGGCCTGACGTGGCCTGCCCTGAGGTGACCTGACCTATCCAGGCCTGGCCAGACCTGTCCTGACATGACCTGACCAATCCTGGCCTGACCTGACATGACCTGACCTATCCTGGCCTGACCTGACCTGTCCTGACCTGACCTGACTTGACCTAGCCTTACCTGGCTTGACATGGCCTGGCCTGATGTGACCCGTCCTATCCTGGCCTGACCTGACCGAACCTGACCCCTCCTGACCTGACTTGACCTGACTTCACCTTCCTGACCTGACCTAACCTGACCAACCTGGAATGACCTAGCCTGCCCTGATTTCAACTGACCTTACCTGTCGTGATCTTACTTGGCCTGGCCTGGACTGACCTTACCTGACGTGACATGACCGAAACTGACCTGGACTGGACAGACATGGCCTGGCCTGTCCTGTCCTGACACGAACCGACCTGACTTTACCTGACCTGACCTGACCTGGCGTGGCCTGACATTGCCAGGTTGTGCCTGACCAGACCTGACCTGACCCGACCTGACTTGACCTGACCTGACCTGACCTGACCTGACCTGTCCTGAGATGACATGACCAAACCTAACCTAACCTAACATAACCTAACCTAACCTAACCTATCCTAGCTTTGTAAAACCTATTCTAGCCAAACCTACCCAAGCTTCAGCAAACCTAACATAACAAAGCCCAACCTAGCCAAACTTTCCCTAACCTAACATAAAGAAACCTAACCTACCCTAGCTAACCTAGCTTAACCTAACCAAACATAACCTAACCCAACCAATCCTAACCTAACCTAATCAAACCTAACCTGATCTCACCTAACCTAACCTAACCTATTGTAAACTAACCTTGCCTAACCTAACATAACATATCCTAACCTGACCTGACCTGACCGGTCCTGACATTAGCTGAACTGACATGACCTGACCTGACATGGCCCGACCTGACCTGACCTGACCTGACCTGACCTAACCTGACCTGACCAGGAATGTCCTGACCTGCCCTTACCTGAACTGGCCTGACCTGTCGTGACATTATCTGGCCTGACCTGACATGATATGTCCTAACCTGACCTGAACTGGCCAGACATTGCCTGGCCTGACCTGACCAGACCTGACCTAATCTGACCTACCTAACCTAACCTAACCTATACCTATCCTAACTTTGTAAAACTTATCTTAGCCAAACCTACCCAAGCTTTAGCAAACCTAATATAACCAATCCCAACCTACCCCGATACTATACCTATCCTAACATAATGAAACCCTACCTAACATGACCTGACCAAACCTAGCTAACCTAGCTTAACCAAACCTAACATAGCCTAACCCAACAAATCTTAACCTAACCTATTCAAACCTAAGCTAAGCTCACCTATCCCAACCCAAACTATCATAAGCTAACCTAACCTAACATAATCTAAGCAGACCAGGCTTGACCTGTCCTGACCTGACCTGACATGACCTGACCTGACTTGACCTGACCTGACGTGGCCCGACATTGCCTGGTCGTGCCTGACTTGACCTGACCTGACCCGACAGGACATGACCAGACATGGCCTGACATTGCCTGGCCAGGCCTGGCCTGACGTGGCCTGACATTGCCTGGCCAGGCTTGACCTGCACTTACCTGACATGAACTGACTGACCTGCCCTGACCTGACCTCACCTGACCTCACCTGACCTCACCTGACCTCAACTGACACCACATGGAACGTCCTAGCCTGCCCTGACATGAACTGACCCTACCTGTCGTGACCTTACCGTTCCTGGCCTGGCCTGACCTGACGTGACCTGATCTGTCCTAACATAACCTAACCCGACCTGACCTGGCCTGGTCTGACCTGGCCTGGCCTGACCTGACCTGACCTGACCTGACATGACCTGACCTGACCTGACCTGACCGGTACTGACCCGTCATTCCCTGGCATGTCCTGGGATGGCCAGACCAGACATGGCATGTCCTGACCTGACCTGTCCCGAACTGAACTGACCTGACGTTACCTGACCTCTCCTGACCTGACCTGACCTGCCCAGGCCCGAACTGACTGGACCCGCCATGACCAGACCTGCCCTGACCTGACATGAACTAACCGACATGACCAGACCTGACATGACATGGCCTGACCTGACCGAACCTAACATAACCTAACCGGACCTGACCTGACCCGTCCTGACCTGACCTGACTTGACCTGACCTTACTTGGCCTGACATGGCCTGGCCTGATGTGACCGAACCTGACCTCTCCTGACCTGACCTCACCTGACTTCGCCTGACCTGATCTGCACTTACCAGACATGAACTCACTGACCTGATCTGACCTGACCTGACCTGACCCGACCTGAGCTGACCTGATCTGACCTGACATGACCTAACATAACCTAACCTTACTTAACCTAACCTAACCTAACCTAACCTTACCTAACCAAACCAAACCAATCCTAACCTATCGAAATCAAATC
>NW_016930511.1:7539-8204 GCF_001483705.2 Eufriesea mexicana
TCACCAAACCTAACCTAACCTATCGTAAGCTAAACTAACCTAACCTAACCTAACATAACCTAACCTGACCAGACCTGACCTGTCCTGACCTGACCTGACTTGACCTGACCTTACTTGGCCTGACATGGCCCGACCTGATTTGACCTGACCTGACCTGACCAGCCGTGACCTTACCTGGCCTGTCCTGGCCTTGCCTGGCCTGGCCTGTCCTGACATGGCACGACCAGACCTGTCCTGACCCGACCCGACCTTTCGTGGCCTTACATTGCCTGGCCAGGACTAACCTGCACGGACCTGACATGAGCTGGCTGACCTGACATGACCTAACATAAGCCAACCTAACTTAACCTAAGCTAACTTAACATAACCTAACCAATCCTAACATAACCTGACCTAACCCAACCCAACCAATCCTAACCTATAGTAATCAAACCTAACCTAAACTCACGTAACCTAACCTAACTTATTATAGTCTAACCTAACCTAACCTAACATAACATAACCTAACCTGACCTGACCTGACCAGACTTGACGTTAGCTGAACTGGCCTGACCTGTCCTGACATGCCCCGACCTGACTTGACATCACCTGACCCGAACAGGAATGGCCTGACCTGACATGACGTGACCGGAACTGACCAGTCATGACCTGACCTGACCTCACCT
>NW_016930511.1:9262-9707 GCF_001483705.2 Eufriesea mexicana
AACTGACCCGTCATGGCCAGACCTGACACGACCTGGTACCTGACCTGAGAAGGCCAGACCTGACCAGCCCTGCCCTGACCTGACATGAACTAACTGACCTGACCTGACCTGACATGATATGACCCGACCTGACCGGACCTGATGAGACTTGACATAATCTGACACAACCTAACCTAACCGATCCTAACTTTGTAAAACCTATCCTAGCCAAACCTACCCAAGCTTTAGCAAACCAAACATAGCCAAACCCAACCTACCCAAACTTTCCCTAACCTAACATAAAGAAACCTAACCTAACATGACCGAACCAAACCTAGCTAACCTAGCTTAATCTAACCTAACGAACCTAACCCAACCAATCCTAACCTAACCTAATCAAACATAACCTAACCTATCGTAAGCTGAACTAACCTGACCTAACCTAACATAACCTAACCTGACCTGT
>NW_016930512.1:0-315 GCF_001483705.2 Eufriesea mexicana
CATACACACATCCATACATACATCCATCGAACCATGCATCCATCCGTCCATACAAGCACCCATACGTACATCCCCCGATCCACGCATGTACATATCCATACATGCATCGATCCGTATACCGATACATCCATACATCCATACATACATACATTCATACATATATACATCCGAACACCCATACATTCGTACATCCATACATTCGTACATCAATCCACACATACATCCATCCATCGATACAACCATTCATCCATACATACATCCACCCATACATCCATCTTGCCATACATCCATCCACCCATACATCCACCCATCCAC
>NW_016930513.1:0-2226 GCF_001483705.2 Eufriesea mexicana
CATCCATACATCCATCGATCCATAAACCTATCCATTCATACAAACATCCATGTATACATCCACCCATCCACGCGACCGTACACCCATAAACCCGTCCATTCGTACTTCCATCAATCGACACAACCACCCATCCATACATCGATACATAAATAAATCCATACATCCATACATCCGGAAATTCGTCCATCCGTACCTCAATCTATCCACACTTTCGCCTATCCATACACCCATCCATCCGTGTATACATCCATACGTACATCCATACTTCCATCATCCTTCCATCGAAACATCCCCCCATCCAAACATCCATCGATCCATACGTCCTTCCATACATACTTCCATCCACCAATCCATCCATACATCCATTCATCCATAAAGCCATCCATCCATACATCATTCCATCAATACATGCATCCTACCGTACATCCATCCATCCGTACATCAATCCAAAAACCCATTCATCCAGCCAACCATACAACCATACATACATCAATACATACACCCATACATGCACCCATACATTCAACCAAACATACATTCATACATACATCCTTACCTACATCCATACATACATCCATACATACATTCATAGAAACACCCATACATATCTCCATGCATACAACCATACATATATCCGTACTTACATCCATGCATACATCCATACATACAACCATACAAACATCCATACATACATCCATACATCCATCCATCTGTTCATCCATGCATCCATACATCCATCCATCTATCCATTCATCCATACACCCATCCACGTATCCACGCATCCGTTCATCCACCCATCATTCATTCTTCCACCCATCCACCCAACCATTTATCCACACACAGATCCATAGATCCATACGTCCATACATCCATACATGCATCCATCCGTACATACATCCTTCCATACATCCATCGATCCACACATATATCTATCCATACATCCGTACACCAACCCACACTTCCATACATTCATGCATCCGTACATCCACACATTCGTACATCCATACATAATTACATACATTGCTCAAATACAACCGTACATTCAAACGTACATCCATACATACATCCATCCAAACATCTATCCATCCATACACCCATACGTCCATACATCAATACATCCATACATATGTACATCCATGCATCCATACATCCGTACGTCCATCCTTCCATACCTCAAACCATCCATACATCCATCCATCCAAACAACCATGCATCCAAACATACATCAATCAGTACATCCACCTGTCCACAATCCATCCATCCATATATCCACCCATCCATTCATCCATCCATCCATCCATCCATCCTTCCATATATCCATACATCCATACATCTGCCCATCCAAAGATCCACTCATCCATACATCCATCGATCCACAAATCTATCCGTTCATTCACCCATCCATGTATACATCCATACATCAACACGACCATACATCCATAAACCCGTCCATTCGTACCTCCATCATTCGAAACATCCATCCATCTATATATCCATACATATATAAATCCATACATCCATACATCCGTACATTCGTCCATACGTACCTCAATCCATCCACACTTCCACCCATCCGCAGCTCCATCCATCCAAACATCCATTCATCCATACATCCATACATATATACATCCATCCATCCATACATCCATACATATATAAATCCATACATCCATACATCCGTACATTCGTCCATCCGTACCTCAATCCATACACAATTCCACCCATCCATACAGACATCCATCCAAACATCCATTCATACATCAATACTTCTTTACATCCATCCAACCAAACATCCACCCATCCATACATCCTTGGATACTTACATCCTTCCATCCATACATCCATCCACTAATCCATCCATCCTTTCATGCAGCCATACACACGTCAATACACAGATCCATACATACACCTATACATTCTTCCATACATACATCCATACATACATTCTTGCATTCATCCATCCACACATCCATACGTTTATCCAAACAAGCATCCATACATACACCCGTTCTTCCGTCCATCCACACATCCATTCATCCACCCACACATCCATACATCCATGCATCCGGACATCCATACATTCGTACATCCATGCACACATACAAACATAACTCAAATACATCCATACATTCAAGCATCCATCCATACATACATCCATACATACATCAACCCACCAATCCATACAACCATACAAACATCAATACATACACCCATACATACACCCAT
>NW_016930514.1:0-592 GCF_001483705.2 Eufriesea mexicana
GCGGCCCCGGTCGTAGCCGGGAAGGACGCAGAGGACAGCTGGTCTCTCGTCATCGGTAGGCGCCGGAAACGAGCGCAGCGGCAGGCGGCAGCTGCCCCGCAGCTGCCCGCGATTGAGCCCACGATTGCGCCGAAGGGAGCCGTCGGTAAGACGTGGCGCCGCTCCAAGGGGACGAGCTACGCCCGCGCGCTTCCCACGACCGACGCGATTGCCGGAACGATGCACGGTCACGACTAGAAGAAGAGCGGCGATAAGCAGGGCCCCATTCTTAAGCGGCCGCCGTCACGGTTTGGTTACCCGAGGGGTCGAGCCTCTCTTGCGCGGAGGCCATCTCCTCTGCAAGAGGAAGGATGAATCCCGCCGACCACGGGATCGAGGACTAGCGCCGCCGTCGGGCGGCTTCCGGCGGTCTCCTGCTGGAGATCGGCGGACCCGAGGGTGTACAGCGAGCCGCCGCTCTCGCCGGGTGAATGAGCGAAGCCTTGGAGGGACCCGGCGTGTGGGATACGGTCCCCACCAAGAAAGCGGTGCTAAGGGTGACAGGGCTCGACGACTCTGTCACACCCCGCGAGGTGGTCGTTGCCCTGGCCAG
>NW_016930515.1:0-629 GCF_001483705.2 Eufriesea mexicana
TGCCCAGTAGATGTCTGTACTTGCAATTGGATTGAAGGCGGTTGGCGATCTATTCACCAAGCTTTAACGGATTATAGACCTTGAATAGGCATATTCTCTGGCAAGTAGATGGCTGTACTTGCCATTGGATTGAAGGCGTTGGGCGATCTATTCACCAAGCTATAACAGATTTTGAATAGACCTATTCTCTGGCAAGTAGATGGCTGTACTTGTCATTGGTTGAAGGCGATAGGCGTCGCATTCACCAAGCTATAACAGATTATATGTTTTGAGTAGACCTATTCTCTGGCAAGTAGATGGCTATACTTGCCATTGGATTGAAGGGGTTAAGCGATCTACTCACCAAGCTATAACAGGTTATAGATTTTGAATAGACCTACTCTCTGGCAAGTAGATGACTGTACTAGCCATTCGTTTGAAGGCGTTAGGCGACCTATTCACCAAGCTATAGCAGATTATAGGTTTTGAATAGATCTATTCTGTGGCATGTAGATGGCAGTACTTGCCATTGGATTGAAGGTGTTAGGCGATCTTTTCGCCACGCTATATCATGTTAGAGATTTTGTATAGACCTATTCTCTGGCAAGTAGATGGCTGTACTTGCCATTCGGTTGAAGACGTTAGGCGAT
>NW_016930516.1:0-548 GCF_001483705.2 Eufriesea mexicana
TATATCACTTCAATAGTATCTTTCCTCCTTATTTATACAAGAAAGTTAGCTCACCACGATATACGCCGAAAATGTCAATGAACTTGAATCTAGCAGCCAGATTCTATAGCACTGCGATGGCTATAGCGAGCCAATAGCATATTTCCTCCTTATTTATGCAAGGATGTCAGGTCACCACGATATTAGTACGAAAATGTTAATAAAATTGAATTTTCCATCCACATACTGCAGAATTGGGATGGCTATAGCACGCCAATAGAATCTTTCGTCCATATTCAACCAAGAAAGTTAGCTCAAAGCGATATTAGTCGAAAATGCCAATAAAATCGAATTTTCCATCCAGATACCACAGAATTGCAATGGCTATAGCACGCCAATAGAATCTTTCGTCCATATTCATCCAAGGAAGTTAGCTCACCGCGATATTAGTCGAAAATGAAAATAAAATTGAATTTTCAATCCAGATGCAATAGAATTGCAATGGTTACAGCTGGCCAATACAATATTTCCTCCTTACTTATGCATGAAGTATACCACACTACGATATT
>NW_016930517.1:0-217 GCF_001483705.2 Eufriesea mexicana
AGGAGGAAGGATACTTTTGGCGTGCTATAGCCATTGCAATGCTATAGAAACTGGCTGGAAAATCAAATATTATTGACATTTTCGACTAATATCGTGATGAGCTAACTTCCTTGTATGAAAGTTGACGTAAGGTACTATTGGCATGCTATAGCCGTTGCAATGCTATAGAATCTGGATGGAAAGTTCAGTTTTATTGACATTTTCGTCTAATATCGTG
>NW_016930518.1:0-525 GCF_001483705.2 Eufriesea mexicana
AGAGAATAGGTCTATTCAAAATCTATTGTCTGTGATAGCTTGGTGAGTATATCGCTTAACGCCTTCAGTCCAAGGGCAAGTACAGCCATCTGCTTGCCAGAGAATAGGTCTACTCAAAACCTATAATATGTTATAGCCTGCTGAATAGGTCGCCTAACGCCTTCAACCAATGGCAAGTACAGCCATCTACTTGCCAGAGAATAGGTCTATTCAAAATCTATAACCTGTTATAACCGCCTAACGCCTTCAGTCCAATGGCAAGTACAGCCATCTACATGCCAGAGAATAGGTCTGTTCAAAATCCATTGTCTGTTATCGCTTGGTGAGTAGATCGCCAACCGCCATCAATCCAATGGCAAGTACAGACATCTACTTGCCAGAAAATAGGTCTATTCAAAGTCTATAATCTGTTATAGCTTGGTGAATATATCGCCTAACGCCTTCAATCCAATGGCATATACAGCCATCTACTTGCCAGAGAATAGGTATATTGATAATCTATAATCTGTTATAGCCTGGTGAATA
>NW_016930519.1:0-997 GCF_001483705.2 Eufriesea mexicana
CATAATCGAACGTAACCGAACTCAACTTGACGCGACAAGGACACTACTGCTGGCATTCCCAGATCCAAGCAGAACATATTAGAATTGAGTAGATGGCAGAAATCCATACAATCGCAGTGTAAAGCAGAAAAGTCAAAGTTAGCCAGGCCTAACCCAAACAAATATTACCTAGCCAAACGAAGGCAAACTCAACATAACCAGTCGCAACCACTAATGCTGTGCGCCCGTGGACCAAGCAGAATACAGTACAGCAGAGTAGAGCGCAGAAGTCCACTGTATAAGAGTGTATAACACGAAAGACATTGCTACCCTGACCTAACACAAGCAAACGTAGCCTAAGCAAACGTAGCCTAACTCAACCTAACGTGCCGGGACCGCTGTTACTCGACACCCCAGAGTCGAGCAGAGCATGGCAGAGCAACGTACAGCGCGGAAATACACCGCACTTCAGTGTACAGCACAAAAGTCAAAAACATCCTATCTCCTCCCAAACGAACCTAGCATAACCGAACGAAACCTATCTATACCTAACGCGCCGTGGCCACAGTTTGTGTCTTCCGCAGAGCAAAGCAGAGCATAATAGAGCCTTGTTGAGCGCAGAAATCCATAGAACCGCCGCGTATTGCAGAAAAGTCGAAGCTATCCAAACCTAACCATAGCTACCACAACATAACAAAACGTCGCGTATCTGTACCCAACATGGAGAGGCCACAATTGCTGGCTTCACCAGAGACAAGCAGAGCATACTAGAGCACCGTAGATCACAGATAGCCGCGGCGTTTCAGCGTATAGCAGAAAAGTCAAGGATATCCTATCCTAACCTGACCCAGCCTAACCCAAACAAACATAGCATAACACAGCATAACGAGACAAGAGCAATATTACAGTCTTTCCCAGAGCCAAGCTGAACAAGAGCACCGTAGATCACAGATAGCCGCGGCGTTTCAGCGTATAGCAGAAAAGTCAAGGATATCCTATCCTAACCTGACCCAGCCTA
>NW_016930520.1:0-7921 GCF_001483705.2 Eufriesea mexicana
ATCCCCATCGCCAAGCAGGCCATATTAGAGGAGAGCAGAGCGCGGATGTGAATAGAACGGAAGAGTATAGGACGAAAGTCAATGATGTCCCAACCACAACCATCAAACTTGATATGACCAGAGGTAGCCTAACACTTCCCACCGCGCCGCGTCCACTATTTCTGGAGTTCCCAGAGCAAGCCAGGGAATATTAGAGCACAGTGCAGCGTAGAAATCAACCGGATAGCAGTGTACACCTGAAAGGCAAAGCTCACCTATCCTAACCTAATCAAGCGTGGCATAGCCAAATGCAGCTCACTCACTCTAACGTGCCGGAACCACAAATGCTGAACTCCCCAGCGCCAAGCGGGGCATGTTGGAGCAAAGTATATCGCAGAAGTCCACCGACCAGCCGTTCATGCCTCGAAAGACAAAGAAATCAAAACCTAACCCAAACAAAGGTAACCTAACCCAACGCAGCCAATCGCAACGTAACGTGCCGCGACCGCTATTTGCGGCCTCGCCAGGGTCTAGCAGATTAGATTAGAGCAGAGTGGATTTCATGAATCGACCGAATAACTGTATATGGCACGAAGGTCAAAGCTACCCTAAGTAATCATTACCTAACCTAACATATCCGTACGTAGCCTAACCGAACCTAACGTGCCGTACTACAATTGCTTGGATCCCGAGAGTCAAGCATAGTATAGTATCGCAATGTAGAGCACAGAAATCTACGGAATATCAGTGTATAGCACAAAAGTCATAGCTATCCTATCGTAACCTATCTAAACGTGAAATAACCGAATACAGCATATCTTAACCTAACGTATCGAGAACACTATTGCTGGCGTCGCCGGAGCCAAGCAGATTTTACTATAGCACAGTAGAACGTAGAAATCCTCCGAATAGCAGCGTATACCAGGAAAGTGGAACATACCCATACCTAACCCAAACGAACGTAACTAAACCAAACGTAGCCTAACTGAAACTAACGGGCCCAGACTACTATTGCTGGCCTCCCCATAGTCGGGCAGATTATTGTAGAGCAGCGTAGAGTGTAGAAATCCACACAACGGCAGAGTATGACACAAAACTCATAGCTGATATATCCTAAACTATCGAAGCTTAGTATAACCTAACACAACCCACCTGAACCTAACGTGCCGCGACAACTACTGCTCGCTCCCTAAGAGACACGCAGAATATGACAGAGCACAGCAGAGCACGGAAGTCCATATAATATCAATATTCAGCACATAAGGCAAAGCTGCCCTAACCAAACCCAAAGCAACCTAACTTAACCAAACGTAATCTAACTCAACCTAGCGTGCCGCGACCGCAATCGCTGGCCTCCACAGAGCCAAGCAGAACATATTATTGCAGTGTAGAGCGCAGAAATCCACCGTACAGCAGTGTATAGCACAAGAGTCAAAACTATCATGTCCTAATCTAGCAAAGCGTAAAGTAAGCAAACGTAACCAAACACATCTTATCGTGCAGAGACGTCTATTGCTTTCCTACTCGGTGCCAAGCAGAACATATGAGAGGAGGGCAGAGCGCAGAAATCCACCGCACTCTAGTGTATAGCGCAAAAGTGGGAGATATCGTAACTCAACCTGTCCTAACGTAACCTGACCGAACGTATCGTAACTCGAAGTAAGGTGCCGAGATTAGTATTCCTGACAACCAGAGAGCCAAGAGGAGGATATTAGAGCGGTACAGAGCGCAGAAATCCACCGTATGTCGGTGTATGGCACAAAAGTCAGAGCTGCACTATCCCAACATAACCAAACGTAACATTAACATGGCTAATCTGTCTCAACCTCTCGTACCGAAGCCGCTAGTGCTGGCACCTCCAGAGCCATGCAGCACCCACTAGAACACTGTAGAAGTCCACCGAACAGCTGTGTACTGCACGTAAGTCGAAGATATCCTAGCCTATCCCAGACAAACATAACCTAACCAAACGTGACCAAACTCAATCTAACGCACCGATACCATTATTCCTGGCGTCCACAGCTCCACAGTGTACACGCCTCGTTAGGTTTAGTTAGTGTATGTTTGGTTAGGTTAGAATGAACCCGGTTAGGTTAGAATATCTTTGACTTTCGTGCTATACAGTGATATTTGGCGGCCTCCTACGCTATACTGTGCTCTGGTATATTCTGCTTGTCTCTGGGGATCTCAGCAACATTGGTCTCGGCACGTCAGGTAAAGTTTGGTTGCGTTTGCTTTTATTACGTTTGGAGAGGTAAGGACAGTGTAGACACGACTTGCGTCCTGTACACTGCTCTTCGTCGGATTTCTACGCACTACATGGCTCTACTATACTCTCCTCTGCTCAGGGGAGGCCAGTAATTGTTATCTTGGCACGTTAGGATGAGTTAAGGTACGTTTGGCTTTGTCATGTTTGTTTGGGATTGGTGCGATTTGGTATAACTTTCGTGAAATTCACCGCTATTCGGTGGATTTCTGCGCTCTACTGAGATATACAAAGGTCTGCTTGGCCCTGTGTGGTTCAGCTATATTGGTCGCAGCACGTTGCTCTGAGGTATGCTTCGTTTGGATAAGTTATGTTGGTACGTGCTAGGTCTGGAATGCTCTGACTTTTCTGCTATAAACTGCTATTCTATCGACTTTTACGCTCTGCTGTGCGCTACCACAATCTGCTTGTCTCTGTGGACGCCACGAATAGTGCTCTCGGCATGTTAGGTTGAGTTATGTTACGTTTGGTTCGGCTAGGTTTGGGAAGGTTTGCTAGGTGTAGCCATGACTTGTGTGCTACACACTGCTGTATTGACGATTTCAGCGTTATACACTGCTCTCCTACTCATTGCTTAACTCTCGCGTAGCCAGAAATATATGTCGTGGCACGTTAGGTTGGGTTACGTTGCGGCTGCTTTTGTTACGTTCGTTTAGGTTCGGACAGGGTAGCTTTGACTTCTGTGCTATACGCTGCTTTTCGGTTAATTTCTGCGTTCTACTGTGCTCTAATGTGTTCTGCTTGGACCTGGGGAATCCACAAATGGATTTCTCGGCTCATAAGGTTCGTTTATCCTGCGCTTCGTTTGGTTAGGTTATGGCTGGATAGGTCAGGATGTCTTTGGTTTTTGCGCTGTACGTTTCTATCTGATGGCTTTCTTCGTGCTACTTGGATCGGCTATGCTCTCCTCGACTCTCAGGAGGCCAGCAATAGTGGTCTCTGCACATTATGTTGAGATATGTTACGTTCGGTTGGGACAGGTTTGGCTGAGTTTGGTTAGAGTAGTGTTTACTTTTGTCCTGGCCACTGCAATTCGGTGGATTTCTGCGCTCCACTGTGCTCTAGTATATTCTGCGTGGCTCTATGGTTGTCAGCAATAGTGGTGTAGGCACGTTAGCTTGAGTTATGTAACGTTTGGTCAGGTTAGGATGGGATAACTTTGACCTTTGCGATGTACACTGTTTTTCGGTGGATTTCCGCGCTCTCCTCCTCTCTATTATGCTCTGCTTGGCTCTGTGGATGCCAGCAATGCTGGGGGTGTCACGTTAGGTTGAGTTAGATAACGTTCGGTTGTGTTAGGCTCGTTTTGGTTAGTTCAGGATATCTTTGACGTATGTACTCAACACAGATATTCCCTGGGCTTCTCCACTCTGCTCTTCTCCGATGTGATTCTCTTGGCTTTGAGGAGGGCAGGAATAGAGGCCTCGGCACGTTAGGAATTTTTATGGCGCGTTAGGTTGTGTTAGTTTGGTTTGGTTAGGACCGGGTAGCTAGAACCTTGGCCCATGCACTGAAATTCTGTAGATTCCTGCGGCCTTCGTTGCTCTGCTATACTCTATTCCACACTGCGGAGGCCATCAATGGCGATGGTGGCACATTATATTGAGTTAGACTACGTTTGGTTAGGTTATGTTGGCTTGGGTTTTGTCTGGATAGATATGTCTTTTGTGCTATACACTGCGATTCAATGGACTTCGCCGCCCTAACTTCCTCTAGTAAGTTCTGTACGACTCTGGGGAGGAGAGCAACAGTGGTCGGTTAGGTTTATCTATGCTACGTCGGGTTATGCTAAGGCTGGTTGTGTTTAGATGAGGAAGTTGCGAGTTTTGTGCTATACACTGCTATTTGGTGAATTTCTGCGTTCTACATTGCTCTACTTCACTCTGCTCGACTCTGGGCAGGCGAGCAGTAGTGGTCGTGGCAGATCAGGTTGTGCTATGTTACGTTTTGTTAGGATAGGGTAGGTTACGTTTGGATAGGATAGCTTTGACTTTCGTGTTGTACACAGTTATTCGGTGCATTCCTGTGATCTACTATGCTCTACAATATTATGTTTGGCCATGGGGCGGCCAGGAGCAGTGGTCGCGGTATCTTGCACTGAGCTATGCTACGCTTGGTTAGGTTAGGTTAGATAAGGTCTGTTAGGGTATATAAGACTTTTGTGCTATTCACTGCTATGCGGTGCGTTTCTGCGCGCTACTGTGCTCTAGTACAGACTATTTGTCTCTGCGGGGTATAGCAATAGAGGTCTCGTCATGGTAGGCAGATCTATGCTACTTTTGGGTTTGTCACGTTTGTCTGGGATAGGATAGGCTACCTCGACTTCTGTGCTTTACACTCCTTTTCGCCGTATTTCTTTGATCTGCTTTGCTCTACTACATTCTGCTTTGCTCTGGGGAGGCGAGGAGCAGTGGTCGCGCCACGTCATGTTGGGATATGCAGCGTTCGGTCAGGTTAGACTAGGACAGGTAACGTCAGGGTATCCATGGCTCTTGTACTTTTCACTGCAATGCGGTGAATTTCTGCGCGCTACTCTGCTCTAGTACATTCTGCGTGTCTCTGCGGAGGGCAGAAACAGTGGTACCGTCATGTTGGATTGTGTTAGGCTACGTTTGTATATGTTACATTTCGACAGGTTAGGAGAGACTACTAAGACGTTTGCGCTATTTACTTCTGTTCGGTGGATTTCCGCGCTCTACCGTGCTTTAATATGCTCTGCTCGGCTCTCGGGAGGCTAGCAATTGTGGTCTCCGCACATTAGGTTGAGTTATGTTACGTTCGGTTGGGTTATATTCGTTTGGATTAGGTGTGGATAGCTTTGACTTTGTTGGCAAGGACAGTTATTAGGCGTGTTTCTGCGATCTACTCTGCTCTACTATACTCTGCTCGACCATGTGGAGGCCAGCAATAGTGGCAGCTGCACGTTAGGCTGGGTTTGGCTACGCTTGGGTACGTTACGTTTGGATAGGTTAGGAAGGGATAGCTTTGACTTTTGCGCTATACACTGCATTCGGTGGATTTCTGCACTCTACTGTGCTATAATACGTACAGCCTGGCTCTGGCGAAGACAGCAATAGTGATATCGGCACATTACGTTGATCTAGGCTACGTTTGGTTTGATTATGTTAGGTCAGTTGAGGATAGGGTATCTCGGAATCTTATGCATTGCACTGCAATGCGGCAGATTTCTGCGCCCTACTGTGCTCTGGTATGTTCTGATTGGCTCTCCGGATGTCAGCAGGAGTTGTCTAGGCACGTTAGGTTGAGTTAGGTCACGTTTGGTTATGTTAGGTTTGGTTAGGTTGAGCTTGGATACCTTTGCCTTTTGCGCTGTGAGTTGCTGTTTGGTGGGTTTGTGCTCACTACTGTGATCTAATACGCTCTGCCTTGCTGTGGCCGGACCAGAAATAGTGGCTGCGGCGCGCTAGGCATTGTTACGCTTCGTTTGGTTAGGTTCGGTTTGTTTGGGTTTGGATAGGATATCTTTGACTTCTGCTCTGTACACTGCAATGCAGTGGAATTGTACGCTCTTCTGTGCTCTAGTATGTTCTGCGTGGCTCTGGGTCTGCCAGTGACAGAGGTCTGGGCCAATTAGGTTGAGATAGGATACGTTTGGCTATATTATGTTAACATTGGCTAGGTCAGGATGGGATCGACTGTTCTGGTATACACTGCGGTTCTATCGATTGCTGCGATCTACTGTGGCCTAATTTCCTCTACTTAGCCCAAGGGAGGCCAGCAGTAGTGGTCTCGTCACGATGGCTAGAGGTAGGCTACGTTTTGTTAGGATATGAAAGTTTGGGTTTGGTACGCCTAGCTGCGACTGCCGTGGTATACACTGCTATTCGTTGGATTTCTACACTCCACTGTGCTCCGGTAGATTCCGCTTGGCACTGGGGAGGCCAGCAATAGTGGTTTAGGCACGTTAGGTTGTATTATATTGCGCTCGGTAATGTTACGTTTGGTTATGTTAGGATGGGACAGCTTTTACTTTTGCGCCATACACTGCTTCACGATGGATTTCCGCGCTATAATGTGATGTAATATGTTCAGCCTGGAACTAGAGAAGCCATAAATAGTAGTCGCGGCTCGTTAAGTTTAGCTTGTCCACGTTTGGTTGATCTAGGTTTGGTCAGGGAGGACATGACATATTTGACTTTTATGCTGTACGCTGCTATCTGGTGGCTCTCTGCGCTCTACTGTTCTCTGTTATATTCTGCTAGGCTCTGGGGATACCAGAAATAGTGGCCTCGGCACGTTAGGTTGTCCTAGGATACGTTTGCTTATATTGCATTTGGATGGGTTAGGAGAGGGTAGCTTTGACTTTTCTGCTATTGCCTGCCATTCGGTGGACTTCTGCGCTACACTCTGCTCTGATATGGTCTGTTTGGCCATGGGCAGGCCAACAATTGTGCTCTCGGCACATTAGGTTGAGTTATGTTATGTTTGAATGGGTTCGGTTTGGATAACTGCGGTTCTCTTGGCATAGACTGTTATTCCTTGGATTTTTGCGCTCTACTGTGCTCTCCTATTCTGCGCTCGGCTCTGGGGAGGTCTGCAATAGTGGTCGGTGCACGTTTGGTTGAATTAGGTTACATTCGGTTGTGCTACGATTGGTCAGATTATGAGTGGACACCTTTGACTTTTGTGCGGTACGGTGCAATTTGGTGTCTTACTGCGCTCTACTGCGCTCTTGTGTATTCTGAATGGGTATGGGGATTGCAGCAATAGTGGTCCCAGCACGTTTGGTTAAGTAAGGGTACTTTCGGTCACATTACGTTTGGATGTGTTAGGAGAGTATAGCTTCGACTCTTGCGCTATACAACGCTATTCGGTGGGCTTCTACTCTTAACGTTGCTCTACCATACTCTGCTCGTCTCTGGGCAGGCCACTAACAGTGGTTCCGGCGCGTTAGCTTGATTTATGCTACGTTTGGTTATGTTACGTTCGTCTAGGGTAGGATTAGATGCCTTCGGCTTTTGTGCTATACTCATACACTCTGTGGATTTCTGCGCTCTGCTGTGCTCTAATATGCTCTTCTTGACTCTCGGGAGGCCAGCAATAGTGGTCTGGGCACATTAGGTTGCGATAGAATGCGTTTGGTTATGTTGTGCTAGCTTTGGTTTGGTTTGGGTTGTTTCGACTTTTCTGCTGTACACTGCGATCCTACGGTTTTCTGCTCTCTACTCTCCTCTATTATGCTCTACTCGTTGGGGCCAGAAATACTGGCCGCGGCACTTTTGATTATGTTAGATTACGTTCGGTTTAGTTAGGTTAAGGTGTGTTACGTCAGCATAGCTTTGACTTCTCTGCTCAACACAGATGTCCTACGGACTTCCGTGCCTTACTGTGCTCTAATATCCCCTGCTTGTCCCTGGGCAGGTTGGAAATGGTGGCCTCGGAACGTTAGGTTTAGTTCGGCTACGTTTGCTTATTACATGTTTGGTTATGTTAGGACAGAATATCGTACGCTTTCGTTCCATTCGATGCCATTCTATGGACTTCTACGCCCTTCTGCGCTCCAATATGTTCTGCTTGGCTCTGCGGTGTCCAGAAATAGTGGTCTCGGCACGTTAGGTTGAGTAATGTTACGTCTCGCTAGGCGAGGTTGGAAACGCTCGGTCTGGATTTCTTTTCCTTTTGTGCTATGAACTGCTGTTCGGTGGATTTCTGCGC
>NW_016930521.1:0-546 GCF_001483705.2 Eufriesea mexicana
GCACTAATGTGCTCTAATATGTGCTGCTCGGCTCTGGGGTGTCCGATAATAGTGGTCTCAGCACGTTAGGTTGGGATATGATACGTTCCGTTAGGATTGGTTAGGAAGGTTCGGTCAGGGTTTCTTTGACGTTTGCGCTATACTGTGCTATTTGGTGCATTTCTGCGCTCTACATTGCTCTACTGTGCCCTGCTCGACACTTGGGAGGCGAGCAATAATGGCCGAAGCAAGTTACGTTGAGTAAGGTTACGTTTGGTTGGGTTAGGTTAGATAAGGTTATGTTAGGTCGTCTTCGGCTTTCGTGCTATTCACTCTAACGCGGTGGGTTCCTGCCAACTACTGTGCCCCACTAAGTTCAGCTTTCCTTTGTGGAGGATAGCAATCGTGGTCTGGTCAAGTTAGGTTCATCTAGGCTACGTTTTGGTATGTCACGTTTGGCTTGGCTATGGTAGGCTACTTTGACTTTTGTGCTCTACAATGCCATTCAGTGGGTTTCAGCGCTCCAATGTCCTATAATATGTCCAGCTCGCCTCTCAGGAGGCGAAC
>NW_016930522.1:0-1028 GCF_001483705.2 Eufriesea mexicana
TTGTATTGATGGATTGAGGTATGGATAGTCGGATGTACGGACGGATGGATGTACGGAAGAATGGATGTATGTATGTATTATGGTATGGATGTATGTGTGGATGGACGTATTGACGTACGAATGTGTGGATGTACGGATGTGTGGATGTATGGATGGATGGATGGATGTATGGATGTGTGGATGTATGGAAGTGTTTACGTATGGGTGTGCGAATGTATGTATGTACGGATGCATGAATGCATGGTTGTACGGATGTATGTATGTATGGTTGTACGGATGGATGTATGTATCGATTGATAGACGTACGAATGGAAGGATTTATGGATGTATGGATGTGTGGATGTATGGATGTATGGATGGATGGATGTATGGGTGGATAGATGTATGGATCGCTGGATGACGGGTGGTTGTATGGCTTGATGGATGTATGGAAGAATTGGAGTATGGATGGATGAGTGTATGGATTGACGGCCGTATGGATGGATGGTTGTATGGATGGATTGAGGTGTGGATGGACGGATATACGGATGAATGTATGTACGGATGAATGGATGTATGGATGGATTTTGGTATGGATGGATGGATGTATGAGTGGATGGATGTATGGAAGGATGGACGTATGGATGGATGGATCTGTGGATGGATGGACGTATGGATGGATGTATATATGGATGGATGAATGTATATATGGATGGATGGATGTATGGTTGGATGGACGTATTAATGTATGGTCGTTTGTATGTATGGTTGTACCAATGTATGGCCGTATTTGCGTTGTGGATGCACGGATGTATGTATGCATGGATGTATGGATGTAAGAATATATGGATGTACGGAGGCACGGATGTATGGATGTTTGGGTGGACGAATTGAGGGGTGAATGGACGGAAGAGTGGATGTATGTATGGATTACGAATGTATGGATGTACGAATGTATTTATGTACGGATGTATGGATGTATGGAGGTAATTCTGAATGGATGTATGGATGGATGGATGTATGATTGGATGGATGTATGGATGGATGCA
>NW_016930523.1:0-256 GCF_001483705.2 Eufriesea mexicana
CTTACCTGACCTGAGCTGACCTGTCTGACATGACCTGACCTCACCTGACCTGACCTGACCTGACACGATCTGGCCTCGCCTGGCCAGGCCTAACCTGACCTGACCTGACCTGCCATGACCTGACCTTACCAGACCTGACCTGTCCTGACATGACCTGACCAGACCTGACCTGAACTGACCTTACCTGCCCTGACCTGACCTGTCCCGACCTGACCTGACCTGACCTTACCAGACCTGACCTGCCCTGACCTGCCCT
>NW_016930523.1:281-532 GCF_001483705.2 Eufriesea mexicana
CCTGACCTGACCTGACGTGACCTGACCTGACTTGACCTGACCTGGCCTGCCCTTGCCTGACATGAACTGACCCGATCTGACCTGACCTGGCCTGACCTGGCTGATCTGACCTGACCTGACCTGACCTGACCGGGCCTGACCTGTCCTCTCCTCACCTGACCTGACCTTACCCGACGTGACATTACCTAAACTGACCTGATCTGTCCCGACTTTAACCGGGCTTACCTGACCTGACCTGACCAGACATGATC
>NW_016930524.1:0-238 GCF_001483705.2 Eufriesea mexicana
CCGTAGCCTAGCCTAAGCAAACATAACAAATCCCAACTTAACCCAACCCAACCTAAGGTGCCTGGACAGCTATTGCTGACATTCGCAGAAACAACCAGACTATACGAGAGCACAGTAGAGCGCAGATATCCGCCGCATTGCAGTGTAAGGCACAAAAGACGAGTATACCCTAACTTAACCTGACCTAGCCTAACCTAACCAAACGTAACATATCCAAACATGACATATCAGAACCTAA
>NW_016930525.1:0-564 GCF_001483705.2 Eufriesea mexicana
GCAAGGTTAGGTCATGATAGGTCAGGTCATGTCAGGTCAGGTCAAATCAGGTCAGGACAGGTCTGGTGTGGTCAGGTTAGGTCAGATTATGTCAGTTCATGTCACTTCAGGTCAGGACAGGTCCGGCAAGGTCAGGTCAAGTTAGATCAGGTCATGTCAGGTCAGGCCAGGTCACGTCAGGTCAGGCATGTTCAGGTCAGGTCAGTCAGGTCAGTCAGGTCAGGTCAGGTCAGTCAGGACAGGTCAGGTCTGGTAAGGCCGGTTAAAGTCAGGACAGGTCAGGTCAGGTCAGGTCAGGTCAGGTATGGCCGGTAAAAGTCAGGACAGGTCAGGTCAGGTCAGGATACGTCAGCTTAGGTCAGATCAGTCAACAGGTCAGGTCAGCCCAGGACATGTCAGGTCAGGTCAGATCAAATGATGTCAGTTCAGGTCAGTTCAGGTCAGGCCAGGTAAGGCAAGGTCAGGTAAAGGTAGATCATGTCATGTCGGGTTGGGTCAGGCCAGGTCAGGTCAGGCCAGGTCAGGTCAGGTCAGGTCAGGCCTGGTCAGGTCAGGACAGGTCAG
>NW_016930526.1:0-15076 GCF_001483705.2 Eufriesea mexicana
TATACTCTGCTTGGCTCACGGGATGCCGGAAGCAGTGATCGCGACACGTTATGTTGAGTTATGGTACGTTTTGTTGTGTTGGGCCAGTACACTCTACACTGCTATTCGGTAGATTTCTGCGCTCTACTGTGCTATACCATACTCTGTTCGACTCCGGGGACGCCAGCAATAGTTGACATGGCGCGACAGGTTGTGTTAGGATATGTTTGGTAATGTTACGGTTAGTTAGGTTAGGACAGGGTAGCTTTGACTTTTGTACTACACACCGCTATTCGGTGGATTTCTACACTCTACATTGCTCTACTATACTCTGCTCGACTCTGGGGAAGCCAGTAATAGTGGTCTCGGCGGGTTAGGCTGAGTTATGCTACGTTCGGTTAGGTTACGTTAGTTTTTGTTATATATGGATTGCTTTGACCTTCGTGGTGTAAACTGACGTTCGGTGGACGTCTGCGCTCTACTGTGCTAGAGTATGTCCTGCTTGGCGCTGGGGACGCCAGCAATAGCGGTCGTGGCACGCTTGGTTGAGTTAGGTTGCGCTAGGATACGTTAGGTTAGTTCAAGTTTGGTTAGGGTGACCTTGACGGTTTTACTGTACACTGCTCTTCTGTCGATATCTGCGCTCTGCATAGCTCTACTAGCATCTGCTTGTTTCTGTGGAGGGCAGCATCACGTATCCCGGCACCTTATGATGAGTTAGGCTGCGTTCGGTTAGGTTAGGTTAGGTCAGGTTGGAATATGATACCTCCACTTCTGTGCTATACACTGCAATGCTAGCATCAGTGGTCTCGGCACGCTAGGTTAAGTTACGTTGCTCTTGGCTTGGTTACGTTAGGAGAGGTTTAGTCATGATATCTTTGACTTTTGTGCTATAACCTGCTATTCGGTCGATGTCTGCGCTCTGCATGGCTCTACTAGCATCTGCTTGTCTCCGGGGAGGCCAGCAACTGCGACCGTGGCACGTTTGGTTGAGTTAGGTACGTTTGGGTTGGTTAGGTTAGGCTAAGTTTGGTCAGGACGTATTTGACTTATGTGCTATGCACTGCTATCTGATGCGTTTCTGCCCTCTTCTGTGTTCTAGTATACTCCGCTTGTCTCTGTGGAGGCCAGCGATAGTGGTCTCGGCACGTTGTGTTAGGTTAGGTTGCGTTTGGCTATATTACGTTCGCATGGGTTAGGATAGGATAGCTTGGACTTTTCTGTTATAAACTGCTGTTCGATGGATTCCTGCGCCAAACATTGCTCTCCTAAACCCCGCTCGAATCTCGAGATGAGTGCAACAGTGCTCGTCGCACGTTGAGTTGAGATATGTTACGCTTGGCTAGGTTAGGTTAGGATAAGTTTGGTAAGGGTAGCTCCGGCTTTCGTGCTATACACAGCTACTCGGTGGATTCCTGCACAACAATGAGCTCTATTCTAATCTGCTAAACCCTGGGGAGGCCAAGAATCGTGGTCGCTTCAAGTTAGTTTGGGTTAGACTACGTTTGGTTAGGCATTGTTTGTCTGGGTTAGGATTTGATAGCTTCGTCTTTCGTGTTGTCCACTGTTATTCGGTGTAATATTGCGCTCAACTGTTCTATACTATACTCTGCTCGAATTTGTGGGGCCAGCAGTATTGGCCGCGGCACGTTCCTTTTAATTACGTTACGTCTGGTTATGTTACGACTTATTAGGTTAGGAATGGATGGCTTTAACTTTTGTGCTATACACAGCTATTAGGCGGATTTCTACACACTGCATTGCTCTACTATACTCAGTTCGACTGCCGGGAGGCCAGTAATAGTTGTCTTGGCGCGTCAGGTTGTGTTAGTCTACGTTTGGTGAGAGTACGTTAGTCTGGGTTAGGTTAGGATATCTTCGACTTTTGTGGTACAAACTGTTGTTCGATGGATTTCTGCGCCCTACTCTCCTCTAATACTTTCTGCTTGACTCTAGGGAGGCCGGCAGTAGAGGTAGCGGCGCATTTGTTTGAGTTTGGTTACGTTTGGCAATGTCACGATTGTTTACGTTGGGACAAGATAGCCATGGCCTTTGTGCTATACACTGCTCTTCGGTGGATTTCTCGGCTTCACTGTGTCCTAATATGCCCTGCCTTTCTCTGGGGAGATCAGAAATGGTGGCCGCGGCACGATAGGTTGAGTTATGTTACGTTTGGTTAGGTCATGTTAACATGGGTTAGGCTCGGGTATCTTCGACTTTTCTGCTGTACACGGCAGTTCCATGGATTCCACCACTCTCTTCTCCTCTAATATGTTCTGCTTCGCCCTGTGGTGGCCAGCAATTGCGTTGGCTGCTCGTTATGTAGAGATCGGTTACGTTTGGCTATGGTACATTTGGTTAGGTTGGGATAAGGTAACTTTGATTTTTGTGCTGTACACTATTATTCGGTGGACCCCTGCGCTCTACGTTGCTCTACTATACTCTATTCGACTCCGGGGAGGCCAGCAGTATTGGCCTCGACACGTTAGTCTGAGTTAGACTGCGTTTGGTTATGTTACGTTTGGTTAGGTTAGGACAGAGTATCTTTGACTCTTGTACTGTACGCTGCTATTCGGTGGATTTCTGCGCTCTATATTGCTCTGCTATACCATGTTCGACTCTCGGGATGAGAGCAATAGTGCCCGTGGTAGGTTGTGTTGTGTTAGGTTACGTTTGGTTATTATAGGTTAGGATAGGTTTGGATATGGTGGCTTTGGCTTTCTTGCTATACGCAGTAATTCGATGGATTCCTGCACTCCACTGTGCTCTACCCTAATCTGCTGGTCCCTGGGGAGGCCGGAAATGGAGGTCGCGGCACGTTACGTTGAGTTTGGCTACGTTAGGTTAGATTACGATAGTTTGGGTTAGGTTCGTATATCTTTGACCTTTCTGCTGTACACCGCGATTCTACGGATTTCTGCGCTTTACTGTATTCCAGTATGTTCGGCATGGCCCTGGCATGCCAGCAATGGTGGTCTCGGCACGTTAGGTTAGGATAGGGTACGTTTGGTTATGTTATGTAAGCTTTGGCTTGGTTTGGGTCGCTTCGACTCTTCTGCTGTACATTGCGACTTCATGGAATTCTGCGCTCTACTTTCCTCTAATATGCACTGCTTGGCTCAGTGGAAGCCGGCAATACTGGCCGCGGCGTTAGGTGGTGTTACATTACGTTTTGCTTGCTTAGGTTACGTTTGGTTAGGTTAGGTTTGTTTGGGTTAGTTTGGGATATCTGTGACTCCCGCGAAATGCACTACCATTCTATGGACCGTAGCACTCTACTCTCCTATAACATGCACTGCATGGCGGCGGCGTCGCGAGCGATATATGTCTCGGCTCGTTAGGTAGAGATAGGGTAAGTTTGGTTAGTTTACGTTACCTTTGGTTATGTCTCGATAGCTTTAACGTGCACAACACTGATACTCTATGGACTTCTGCGCTCTACTGTGCTTTAGCATATTCTGCTTGTCTCTGGTGTAGCAAGCAGTAGTGTTCGCGGCACGTTGGGTTTAGTCGTTCTACTTTCGGTTAGGATAGATTGCGCCTGGTTAGGTCAGCGTATCTTTGACTTTTGTTCTATACATTGCTATCTGGTTTTTCTCTGCGCTCTACTGTGCCATACTATACCCGGCTCGACTCTTGGGAGGCCAGTTATTATGGTCATAGCACGATAGGTTTTGTGAGGCTACGTTTGGCAATGTTACAATTAATTATGTTAGGACAGGAGAGCTTTGACTTTTTTCAAGTACACTGCTATTCCAGGATTTCTGGGCTCCTCATTGCTCAACTATTCTCTGCTCGACCGTTGCGATGCCAGCAATAGCGGTCGTGGCACTATAGACTGAGATAGGATCCTCTTGGTTAGGTTAGGTTACGTTACGTTTGGTTAGGTTGGCTTTCACTTTTGTGTTATACACTGTGATTTGGTGGCATTCGGCGCTCTGCTTTGTTCTAGTATGTTCTGCTTGTCCCTGTGGAGGCCAGCAGTAGTGGTCTCGGCACCTCAGGTTAAGTCAGGTTGCGTTTGGTTATACTACGTTTGGAAATGGTATGACTGGATAATTCTGACTTTTGTGCTATACAATGCCACTTGGCCGATTTCTGCGTCTACGCTGCTCTACTATACTCTGCTAGATTCTGGCGATGCCAGTAATAATGGTCTCGGCCTGTTATGCTGAGCTATGTTACGTTTGGCTGCGCTATGCTGCTTTGGGTTTGGTATGGATACACATGACTTCCGTGGTATATGCTGCTATTCGGTAGATTTCTAAGCTCTACTGCGCTCTAGTATGTGCCGCTTGGATCAGTGAATGATAGTAATAATTGTATTGGCACGATAGCTTGAGATAGTATACGCTTGGCTAGGTTACGTTATCTCTGGTTAGGTTTGGATAGCTTCGTGTTTTCTGCTATACATTGCGACTCAATGGATTTCTGCGCTCTGCTCTCCTGTATTATGCTCTGCTTGGGTCTGTGGATACCAGCAATACTGGTCTCGTCACGTTAGGAAAAGTTATGTTACGTTTGGTTACGTTACGCTTGGCTATGTTAGGATAGGATAGCTTCGACTTTTGTGCTACACACAGCAATGCGGTGGATTACTGCTCTCTATTGTGCTCTAGTATATTCTGCTTGGCTCTGGGGAGACCCGTCTCGCGCGCATGGACATGGATGGTTCGGGTGCGACTTCCTGTCGCGTCAGGGGGGAAATACTGTTGCGTCGCGCGGACGTCCTGGCAATTGCGTCGCCGCGAAGACCATGACGCTCAGAAATGCGATGGGCTGGCCATCGTGTGGGCTTTAGTGTGTAAAACCCCACATAAACCAACACCCTCCCATAGGGGGGCCGGGTATCTTTGGAAGACTTCCCCCAGGTAAAGAAAAAAGGTTAGGTCATCCTAGTTCAGAATATGTTTGACTCTCGTGCTCTATACTGCAGTGAGGAGGATTTCTGTGCTCTGCTGTGCTCTGGTATATTCTGCTTAGCTCTGGGCAGGCCAGCAATGGTGGTCCCGTCACGTTTGTTTGCGTTAGGCTACGCTTGCTTATGTTATGTTTGGTCAAGTTAGGATAGAATTAATAAGACTTTTGTGCCATACAATGCTACTCGGCGGACTGTTGCCATCTACTGTGCTCTAGTTTGTCCTGCTTGGTTCTGGGGTGGCCTGTATTGGTGGCCCCTGCACGTTAGGTTCAGGTAAGTTTCGGTTCGTTAGGATGGGTTAGGATGGCTTGGTTATGATTTCTTTGGCGTTTGTGCTGTACACAGCAATCCGGGGGATTTCTGCGCTCTACATTACTCTACTATACTCTGCTCGACACAGGGGAGGCGAGCGATAGTTGTCGTGGCAAGTTAGGTTGGGCTAGGTTACGTTTGGTTAGGCCAGGTTTGGTTAACTTTGGTTAGGAATTCTATGACTTTCGTGCCATACACTGCTATTCGATGGACTTCTGTGATCTACTATGCTCTACTATATTCTTCTTGGCTCAGGGGATGCCGCGAGTAGTGGTCGCGGCACGTTGTGTTTCGTTATGATACGTTTTGTTAGGCTGTGTTAACATGGGTTTGGTCTGGATAGCAATAACTTTTGCGCTATACACTGAGATTCTACTGATTTCTGCAACCTACTCTACTCTGATATGTTCTACTCGACTCTGGGGAGGCCAGCAACAGTGCTCTCGTCAGGTTATATTGAGTTGGGCTACGATTGGATAGGTTAGGTTTGGCTAGGTATGGTTTGAATATATTTGACTTTTTCGTTATAGAGCGCATTGTGGTTGATCTCTGGCAACTACTGTGCTCTAGTATATTCTGCTTGTCTCTGTGGAGGCCAGGAATTGTTGTTGCGTCATGATAGGTTGAGCTGGGATACGTTTGTGCGTGTTACGTTTGGCTAGGCTAGGAGAGGCTACTTCGAATTTTGTGCATTACACTGCTATGCTGTGAATCTCTGCCACTACTGTGCTCTATTGCCTTCTACTTGTCTCTGTGTGTGCCTGAAATAGCGTTCTCGTCAAGTTAACATGATGTTACGTTTGGTTAGGTTAGGACAGGGTAGACCTGACTTTTCCGCTATTCACTGCTGTTCGGTGAATTTCAGCGTTCCACCGTGCTATAATATGCTCTGCTTACCTTGGGGGGGGGGGGCAGCAACAGTGGTCTCGGCACGTTAGGTAGTGTAATGTTACATTTGGTTAGGTTACGTTTGTTTGGGTTATACTTAAATAGCTTTGACTATCTTAGCAAGGACAGCTATTAGGTTAATTTCTGCGCTCTACTCTGCTCTACTATACTCTGTTCGACTCTGTGGAGGCCAGCAATTGTGGTCGCTGCACGTTAGGCTGCGTTAGGTTACGTTAGGTTATGCTACGTTTGGTTAGGATAGGACAGGGGAGCTTTAACTTTTGTGCCATACGCTGCTTTTCGGTGGCTTTCTGTGCTCTACTGTGATGTAGTATGCTCTGCTGCGCTCTGCGGAGGCCAGAAGCTGTGGCCGCGGCGCGTTAGGCAGAGTTATGCTACGTTCTGGTTAGGTTATGCTTGTTCGTGTTAGGTTTATAGCAGCATCGACTTTCGTGGTATACACTGTCATTCTGTGGACTTCTGCGATCTACTCTGCTCCAGTGTATTCTGCTTGGCCCTGTGGCGGCCAGCAATAGTGGTCGCGGTTCGTTACGTTGAGTTAGGCTTAGCTTGGTTAGGTTATATTTGTTTGGGCTAGGCTTGGATAGAATTGGTCTTTCCGGTATACACGGCGATTCTATGGTTTTCTGCTGCGTACAACCCCCTGATATGTTCTGCTCGCTTCTGGGAAAAGCCGCGGTAGTGGTCTTGGCTCCTTATGCTGTGTTAGGCTAAGTTTGGGCTGTTTAGGATAGGTCAGGTTGTGTTAGGTTATCTTCACCTTTGTGCTTCGCACTGCAACGATGCGGATTTCGGTGTTGTACTGTGCTCTAGTTTTTTTCTGCTCGGCTCTGGGGATGTCAGCAATAGTGGTGTAGGGCGGTTAAGTGTAGTTAGGTTACGTTTGGTTATGCTATGTTTGGCTATGTTAGGCTATTGCTGTTTTGACTTTTGCGCTATACACTGTTATTCGGTGCATTTATGCGCTCTACTGTGATCTAATTTGCTCCGCTTTGCTCTGCGGAGGCCAGAAACGGTGGCCGCGGCTCGTTATGTAAGGTTAGGTTACGTTCGGTTAGGTTAGGTTTGATTCGGTTAGGATATGCTATCTTTGACTTTTGTGCTGTACACTGAAATACGGTGGATTTCTGCGCTCTACTGTGCTCTGGTATGTCCTGCTTGGCTGTGGGGTGCCCAGTGATAGTGGTCCCGCCAAGTTAGGTTGAGATAGGCTACGTTTGGTTGGGTCTTGTTGGAGCCAGTTAGGATTGAGTAGCTTCGAGTTTTCCGCTATAAACTGTGATTCAAAATCCAAAATCCAAAAATAGTGGTCTCGGCTCGGTAAGTCCTGTTAATCTACGTTTGGTTAGGTTATGTTAGGTCGCGATATGTTGCGATATATTTAACTCTTGTGCGCTACGCTGCTGTCTGGTGGCTCTCTGCGCTCTATAGCGCTCTAGTTTATTGTGCTTGTCTCTGGGCATACCAGCAATAGTGGTCTCGGCAGGTTTTGTCGAGCTAGGCTATGTTAGGTTAAGTTAGGTTAGGTCTGGTGGGATCGTATATCTTTGACTTTTTTGCTGTACACTTCAATGTGGTGGATTACTGCGCCCTACATTTCTCTACTATTCTCTTTTCGACCCTTTGGATGCCAGCAATAGTTGTGGTAGGTTGGGTTCAGTAAGGTTACGTTTGGTTACGTTACGTTTCGCTATGGTAGGACAGGATAGCTTTGACTTTTGTGCTACACAATGCTATACGGTGGATTACTGACGCTCTAGATGCGCTAGTAAACTCTGCTTTGCTCTGCGGAGGCCAGAAATTGTGGCCTCGTCACGTTAGTTTGAGCTAGCCTACGTTTGGTGAAATTATGTTTGTTTTGGTTTGATTTGCATTGCCTTGCCTTTCGTGGTATACACTGCTATCCGTTGGATTTCTGCACTTTGCCCTGCTCCGGTATATTCCGCTTTGCACTGGGGTAGCCAGAAATAGAGGTCAAGGCACTTCAGGTTGGACTATGTTGCGCTTAGATATGTTACGTCTGGCTAGGTTAGGATAGGATAACTTTGACTATTGCGCTATACACTGCCATTCGGTGGAATGCTGCGCCCTACATTGCTCTACTATACTCGGCTCGAACCTGGCGTGGCGAGCAATAGTGATCGTGAGAGGATAGGTTGTGTTAGGTTACGTATGGTTGGTCTAGTTTGGGTTAGGTTTTGGTTGGGATGGCTTTGACTTTCATGCTACACACTGCTATACGTTGGAATTATGCGCTCTGCAGTGCTTTAATGAGTTCTGCTGGGCAATGGGGCAGCCAGGAATAGTAGACCCTGCACATTTGTTTGATTTAGTTTACGCTCCGTTGGGTTACGTTAGGTCAGGATAGGATAGAATATCCTCGTCCTTTGTGCTATACACTGTTATCCTGTGGACTTCTGCCCTCTACATTGCCCTACTATACTCTGCCCGACTATGGGGAGGCGAGCAATACCGGCCGCGGAACGTCAGCTTGAGCTATGTCACGCCGTGTTACGTTATGTGAGGCTAAGTTTGGGTGGTATACCTTTGACTTTCGTGCTATACACTGATACTCGGTGGATATTTGTGCTGTACTCTGCTGTACTGTATTCTGCCAAGCCATATGGGGGACAGGAGCAGTGGTCGCGGCACGTTATATTGAGTTATGCTACGTTCTGTTAGGTTAGGTTAGGATAGGTTATGCTAGGATACCTATGGCTTCTGTGCTACTTACTGCAGAGTGCTGGACTTCTGCGCTCTACTGTGCTCTAGTACATTCTGCTTGGCCCTGGCGAGCACAGTAATAGTTGTCCCGGCCCTTTAGCTTGATTTATGTTACGTTTGCTTAGGTTAGGCAATGTCAAGCTCGGTGAGGTTATCTGTGAACTTCGTGCTGTAAATGCTATTCGGAGGATTTCTGCACTCGACTCAGCCGTAGTACATACTGCTTGGCCCTGGGGAGGCTTGAAATTGTGGTCTCGGCTGGTTAGCTTGGGTTAGGCTACGTTTGATTATGTTACGTTTGGTGAGGTTAGGATACGATAGTTTAGGCTTTTGTGCTATACACTGCTATCCGCGGATATCTGCGGTCTAACGTGTTGCAATATTTTCTGATTCGCTCTGGCGAGGCCAGCAATATCGGTCTCAGCACGTTAGGCTGTGTTACGTTACGTCATGTTATGTTAGGTTCTGCCAAGCTCGGTCTGGTTGTCTTTGCCTTACGTGCTATACACCGCTATTCGGTGGGTTTCCACGCTCTGATGTGCTACAATATGCTCTGGTTGGCTCTGTAGTGGCCAGTAATAGTGGTCTCGGCACGTTATGTTGGACATACTGCTTGGCCCTGGGGAGGCTTGAAATTGTGGTCTCGGCTGGTTAACTTGGGTTAGGCTACGTTTGATTATGTTACGTTTGGTGAGGTTAGGATACGATAGTTTAGGCTTTTGTGCTATACACTGCTATCCGCGGATATCTGCGGTCTAACGTGTTGCAATATTTTCTGATTCGCTCTGGCGAGGCCAGCAATATCGGTCTCAGCACGTTAGGCTGTGTTACGTTACGTCATGTTATGTTAGGTTATGCCAAGCTCGGTCTGGTTATCTTTGCCTTACGTGCTATACACCGCTATTCGGTGGGTATGCACGCTCTGATGTGCTACAATATGCTCTGGTTGGCTCTGTGGTGGCCAGTAATAGTGGTCTCGGCACGTTATGTTGGGTTATGTTACGTTTCGTTAGTTTAGGTCCGGAAGGTTCGGTAATGATTTCTTCGACATTTGTACTTAACACTGCTATTTGGTGAACTTCTGCGCTCTACATTGCTCTACAATACTCAGCTCGACTCTGAGGAGGCGAGCAATAGTGCTCGTGGCGCGTCAGGTTGTGTTAGGTTACGTTCGGCTAGGTTAGGATAGGCTATGTTTGCTTAGGACAGCTTTGACTTTCTTGCTCTTGACTTTCTGTGATCTACCGTGCTCTACTATACTCTGCTCGACTCTTGGGATTCGAGCAATAGCAGCCGCGGCACTTTAGGGTAGCGATATGTTACGGTTGGTTTGGCTAGGTTGGGCAACGTTTGGTTAATGTAGATCTTACTTTCGTGCTATACACAGTTTTTCGGTGAATTTCTGAGATCAACACCGCTCTGCTACATTCTGCTTGAACCTGTGCAGGCCAGCAATAGTGGTCTCGTCATGCTAGGTTGTGCTAGGCTGCGTTTGTGGATGTCACGTCTGGCTATGTTAGGATATGCTACATTGACTTTCGTGCTATACACTGCTCTTCGGCGGATCTTTGTGACTTACTGCGCTCTACTTCAACCTGATTTGCTCTGTGGCGGCCATGTTGGGCTTTGCTGCGTTTGGTTAGGTCAGGTTAGGCTAGGATATCTTCGGCTTTTGTGCTATTCACTGCAGTGCGGTGGATTCCTGCGCCCTACTGTGCTCTAGTATATACTGCATGTCTCTGTGGAGGGCAACAGTGGTGGTATCGTCATGATAGGTTGAGTTAGGCTAAGTCTGGGTACATTATGTTTGTCTACGTTAGGATGGGCAACTATGCCTTTTGTGCTGTGCACTGCTATGCGGTGTATTTCTGCTCTCTCATCCTCTCTAATATGCACTGCTTGTCTCTGGGAGACCAGAAATATTGGTTTAGGCACCTTATGTTGAGATGTGCTACGATTGGTTAGGTTAGGTTAGTCCGGGTATGGTTTGGATATCTTTGACTTTTGGCCTTACACTGCCATGCGGTGGCTTTCTGCGCTCTACTATGCTCTTGTATGTTCTGCTTGCCTCTTGAGAAGCCAGCAATAGTGGTCTCGGGGCGTTAGGTTCAGATATGTTACACATGCTTATGATACGTTTGGATAGGTTAGGATACGATAGCCTCTACTTCTGTGCTATACATTGTTATCCGGTGGACTTCTGCTTTCTAATGTGCTCTAATATATTATGTTTGGCTCTGGGAAGGCCAGCAGTGGTGGTCTCGGCTCCTTGGGTTGGGTAATGTTACGTATGTTTGTGCTACGTTTGGCTCGGTTAGGACATGATAGCCTTGACTTTTGTGCCGTAAACTCCACTTCGGGGTATTTCTGCTTTCTACTGCGCTCTAGCACGTTCTGACGGCTCTGGCATGACCAGAAATATTGGTCACGTTACGTTATGTTGTGTAACACTACGTTTCGATAGTTTTGGTTAGGCCTGCTTTGATCAGGATATGTTTGGCTTTTGTGCTACACACTGCACTGCGGTGGATTTCTGCGCTGTACTCTGCTCTGGCATATTCTGCATGGCTCTGTGTAGTCCAGTAATAGTGGTTTCGGCACGTTAGGTAGAGACGGGCTACGTATGCTTATATTAAGTTTGGTCATGTTTGGATAGAATGGTTTAGACTTTTGTGCTCTACGCTGCTATTCGGTGGAGTTTTGCCTTCTGCTGTGCTCTAATATGCCCTGCTTTGCTCTGGGGTCGCCAGTATTGGTGGTCTCGGCATGTTAGGTTGAGTTAGGTTTCGGTTCGTTAGGTTTTGATTGGAAGGCTTGGTTTGGATTTCTTTGACGTTTGCGCTTTATACTGCCATACGGTGGATATCTGCGCTCTACATTGCTGTGACATACTCTGGTCGACTCAGAGGAGGCGAGTATTATTGTTCGCGGCACGTTAGGTTGAATTATGCTACGTTCGATTAGGTTACGTTAACTTGGGTTCGGTTTGGATTGCACTGACTTTTGTGCTATACACTGCGATTCTATGGACTTCTACGCTCTGCTCTGTCCTAATATGTTCTGCACAACTCTGGGAAGAACAGCAAAAGTGGTCACGGTACGTTAGGTTTAGTTATGTTGCGTTCTGTTACGTTAAGATTGCATATGTTAGGATATGGCAGCGTTGACTTTCGTGATATACGCTGCTATTCGGTGCATTTCCGCTCACTACATTGCACTACCATACTCCTCTCGACTCTCGGGAGGCGAGGAGTGGGGGTCGTGGCACGTTAGTTTGCGTTAGGTTACGTTTGGTGCGATTACGTTAGGTTAAATTTGGTTAGGATAGCTTTCGCTTTCGTACCATGCACTATTATATGGTGGATTCCTGTGATCTATTGTGCCCTACCGCATTCCGCTTGGCTCTGTGGAGTCCGGCAGCAGTGGTCGTGTCACGCTCTCTTGAGTTGCCGTACGTTTGTCTTGGTTAGGTTAGGTCTGGCTAAGCCAGGATATCTACGGCTTTTGTGCTATTCGCTGCAGTACACTGTATTTCTGCGCTCTACTGTGCTCTAGTAGATTCTGCTTGGCTCTAAGAAGGCCGTTAATATCGGTCGCGGCACGTTATGTTGTGTTAGACTACGTTCGGTGAGGTTAGGTTAGGTCAGGTTGGGTTAGGATATCTCCGACTTTTGAGGTATAAAATGATATTCGGTGGATTGTACGCCCTACATTGCTCTGCTATACTCTGCCCGACCGTGGGGTGGCGAGCAGTAGTGGCGGCGGCACGTTAGGTTGTGATATGTTACAATTGGTTAGGTTTAGTTGGGCTACGATTGGTTAGGTTAAGTTGGGCTACGTTTCGTTAGTGTAGCTTATACTTTCGTGTTATACACTGATATTCGTTGGATTTCTGTGATCTACCGCGCTCTCCTACATTCTGCCTTGTTCAGGGGAGGCCAGCAGTAGTGGCCTCGGCACGTTAGGCTGTGCCGTGCTACGTTTGCTTATGATACATTTGGTTAGGTTGGGACATGCTACTTTGCCTTTTGTGGTATATACCGTTATTCTGTAGATATCTGCGCTCCAATGTGCGCTAGTACGATATGCTTGCCGCTGGATTGGCCAGCAATATTGGTATCGTCACGTTACGTTGGTTTACACTAAGTTTGGATAGGAAAGGTTAGCTCAAGTTAGGTCAGGATACCTTTAACTTCCTCGCTGTACACTGCCATTCGATGTATATCTACGCTGTATTGTGCTCTAGTATGTCCTGCTCGGCTCCGGGAATGGCAGCAATGTCGGTGTCGGCACGTTTGTTTGTGTTACGTTACGTTTGGATATGTTACGATTGCTTAGGGTAGGAGATGGTGCCTTTGAAATTTGCGCTATAGTCTGCTATTAGATGGACTTCTGCGACCTACAGTGCTCTAACATTTTCAGCTTGGCTCTGAGAAGGACAGCAATAGTAGCCCCTGCGGGTTGCGTTGAGTCACGTTACGTTCGGTTTGGATTGGTTAGGGTAAATTTGGTTAGGGTATCAGTAACTTTTGTGATGCACACTACTATTCAGTAGACCTCTGCGCTCCGCTGACCTCTAGTATGCCCTGCTTGGCTCTGGGGGGGGGGGGAGTGCACCAATAACGGTTTCTGCTCGTTAGGTTGGGTTAGGTTATGTTTGGTTATGTTCTGTTAGTTTGGATCAGGCGTACGTAGCAAAGACTCCTATCATGTGCACTGCGATTCTCTGAATTTCTTCCTTGTACTCTCCACTAATGCGTGTTACTTGGCTCTGGGGAGGCCAGCAATGGTGGTCGCAGTACGTCAGGTTACGTTACGTTATGTTTGGATATGTTACGGTTGGTTATGTTAGGAGAGGGTAGCTTCGACCTTAGCAGCATTAACTGCTAATAGGTGGATCTCTGCGGCCGACAGTGCTGCAATGTTAGCACCTTGGCGCTGGGAAGGCGGCCAATAATGGCCTCGGCACGTTATGCTGGGTCAGGTTACGTTCGGCTAAGTTGAGTTAGGCAACGTATGGTGAAGACAGCATTAACTTGTGTGCTGTACACGGCTATTCGATGGACTCCTGCGCAATACAGTGCCCAAGTACGACCAGTTTGGCTTTGGGGAGGGCAGCAATAGCGTTCTCGGCCCGTTAGGTTGACTTACGCAATGTTTGGATATGTTCCGTTGGTTTGCGTTAGGTTTGCGTAGCTTTCACTCATCTGGTGTACACTGTGGACCATGGACTCTGCGCTCTACTCTCCACTAATTTATTCCGCTTCTTTCTGGGGAGGCCAGCAGTAGTGGTCGCGGCACGTCATGTTGGGTCAGTTTACGTTGGGTTAGGTTGGTTTCGGGAATGTTTTGTCAGAGTAGCTCTAACCTTTGTTCTGTACACAGCTATTGGGCGGATTTCTGCACTCTACTCTGCTGTAACATGTCCAGCATGACTCATGGAAGGGCAGAAACTGCGGTCTCGGCACGCTAGGATTGGTTAGGCTATCTTTGGTTATGTACTGTCCATTAGGGTTAGCATTGGGTAGCTTCGACTTTTCTGATGTACCCAGCAATTGTATGGATTTCTGCGTTCTACTCTCCACTATCGTGTTCCGCTTGACACTCGGGAGGCCAACAATAGTGGTTGCGGCACTTCGGGTTGAGTTGGGGTATGGTTGGTTATGTTAGGAGAGTTTGGCTTTGGCTTTAGTGCCACTGTCTGATATTAGGTAGTTTTCTGCTCCCTAAAGTTCTTTAATATTTTTCGCGTGTCTCTGGGAAGGCCAGCAAGAGTGGCCTCGGCGCGTTATGCTTAATCATGCTACGTTCGGCTAGGTTGGGTTAGGCCACGATTGGATTGGATATCAATAACATTTGTGCTGTACACTGCTATTACGTGGACCTCTGCGCTCTACTGTTCTCTAGAATGCGCTGCTCGTCTCTGGAGAGGCCAGTAAGTGTGATCGCTGCACAATAGTTAAAGCTATGATACGTTTGGTTATGTTACAATTCCTTAGGTTAGGAGCGGATAACTAGGACTTTAGTCCTATAGTCCGCTATTAGGTGGATTTCTGAGACCTACAGAGTTCTTATATTTTAGCTTGGTTGCGGCAAGTCCAGAAATAGTGGTCTCCGCATGTTATGATGAGACAGGTTACGTTCGGTTAGTTTGTGTCAGGCTATGTTTGGGCAGTGTAGCTTTAACTTTTGTGCTATACGCTGCTATTCGGTGGATTTATGAGATGCACT
>NW_016930527.1:0-3669 GCF_001483705.2 Eufriesea mexicana
AACGTGCCACGGACAGTATTACCCGCCACCTCCGAGTCAAGCGGAGCATAGTAGAGCAATGTGTAGCGCAGAGATCAACCGAATTGCAGTGTGTAGCACAAGAGACGAAGATATCCTAACCTAACTTGACCTAACCTAAGCTAACAAAACATAGCGTAGCTCAACATAACGTGCCGCGGCAACTGCTGTGGGCCTCCCCTGAGCCAAGCAGAATGTAGAAGGGCACAAAATATCAGAGGAATCCACCGATTAACAATTTATAGCACGAAAGTCAAAGCTATCATAAGCAAACGTGACCTAACGTAACCTAGTCAAACATAGCCCAACTCAACACAACGTGCCGCGACCACTACTGCTAGCGTGTCCATGGACAAGCGGAATATAATGGGGCCAGTAGATCACAATGTATAGCGCGAGAGTCAAAGCTACACAGAACAAACTTAACCTTACCTAACCTAACGAAGCGTAATCTAACTGAAACTAGCGTGCCTCGTGAGCTATTGCCCGCCTCTGTTGAGTCGAGCAGAGTAAAGTAGAGCAATGTAGAGTGCAGAAATCCGCCGAATAACGGCGTAATGCGCAGAAGTCTAATTAGCCCCTACTATTCTAGCCTAGCGTAACATATCCAGGCATAACATAAATAAACCTAACTTGAGGAGACCACTATTGCTGGCCTCAACAGAGGCAAGAGAGAGTGTACTAGAGCTCAGTGGTGCCCAGGAGTCCACCGCATTGCAGTGAATAGCAGAAGAGTCGAAGATAACCAATCGTAACCTGATAAAACCTAACCGAACGGAATGTAGCATAACTCAACATGACTTGCCGCAACCAATGCTCCTGGCCTCCTCAGAGCCAAGCAGAGAGCAGTGGAGCACAGTAGATCACAGAAACCAAGGTGAAGCACAAAAGTCAATGTAGCCTTACCTAACCTAGCCAAACGTAGTAAATCAAAACGCAACCAAATTCAGCCTAACATGACGAGACAGCTAATGCTGACCTCCACAGAAGCAAGAAGAGTGCAAGAGAGCGCAGCTGTTCGCAAAAATCCTCCGCATTGCAGTTAATCCCACAAAAGTGGAACATACCCTAACATAACCTGACCTAACCTAACCTAACGGAACATCGCGAAACTCAGAAGACCGTGCCGCGGCCACTGCTGCCGGACACCACAAAGGCAAGCAGAATTCAGTAGAGCACAGGAGATCACAGGATCCGGCCGGAAAATAGTGTATTGCACGAAGGTCGGAGCAAACCTGGCCAAACATAAGCTAACATAAACTAATCAAACGTTGCCTAAATCTACATAACGTGCCGCGGCTGTTTATGGCCTCCCCAGGGCCAAGCAGATTATAGTAGAACAGAGTCGAGTGCAGAAATCCTCTGCAGAGCAGTGTACAGCACGGAAGTCACGGATAACCTGACAGAGCTTAATGTTAGCTAACATAACCGACCGTGACCTAACTCAAACTATCGTTCCGCGACCTCCATTGCTCGCCTCCCCAGAGTCGAGCGGGGTATAGCAGATCAGTGTAGAGCGCAGAGACCCACGGAATTGCAGTGCATGTTACCAAACTCTAGGACAACCTAACCTAATCAAACGTAGCGTAACTCAAAATAACCTGCAGCTACCACTGCTCCTGGCATCGCCACTCCCAAGCAGAATGTAGTAGAGCACAGCAGATAACGGAAATACACCGAATATGCGTATATAGCGCAAAAGTCACAGGTATCCTAACAATACTTAACCTAACCTATCATAACCAAAGATGACCTAACGCAACCTAACGTGCCGCGACCGCTATTGATCGCCTCCCCGGAGTCCAGTAGGGTATAGTACAGCAACGTAGAGCGCAGGCATCCTCCGAATAACAGTGTACGTTACAAGAGACGAGGGTACAATAAGAAAACCTTGCCTAATCCAGCATAACCACGCGTTGCAAAACTGAACATAAGGCCGCGACCACTGCTGCTGGCACCCCAAGGGCCGAGCAGATCACACTAGAGTACATTAGAGCGTAGAAATCCAAGGAAAGCATTGTATAGCACGAAAGCCGGAGTAGCATCTACCAACCTAGCCAAACGTGACACACATAAACGTAATCTAAACAAATCTGACATGACGAGACCTCTATTGCAGGCCTCCACAGAGACAAGCAGAATGTACTAGAGCACACTAGTGCGCAGAAGCCCACCACATTGCTGTGTATAGCTCAAAAGTCGTGGATACCATAACCTCACCTGACATAGCTAAGCCAACCAAAACGAAGTATAGCTCAGCATAACGTGCCGCGATCTCTGCTCCTGACCTACGCAGAGCAAAGCAGAATGTAGTAGAGCATAGTATATCACAGAAACCCGCCGAAAGGCTGTTTGGAGCAAGAAAGTCATGGTACCATGTCCTAACCAAACCAAACGTTAAGTACCCAAACGTAACCTAGCTGAACTTAACATGACGGGACCAGTATTGCTGGCCTCCCCAGAGCAAAGTAGAGCATATTAATGCACGCTAGGATGAAGAAGCCCAACGAATAGTGGTGTACAGCGCAAGAGAAAGAGCCTGCTATCATAACCTAGACAAAAGTAACATAACCAAGCGTAACTTAATTGAACCTAATATGGCGAGACCACAATTGCTGTCCTCCACAAAGGATAGCAGAATGTACCTGAGCACAGGAGTGTGCAGGATCCTACCGCGTTGCAGTGAATAGCACAAAGGTCGTAGATGATCTAACATAACCTGAACCAACTTAACCTAAGCATGCGTAACCTAACTCAACCTGACGTGCCGAGATCACTGTCGCTGGCCTCCCGGAGCCAAGCAGAAAATATAACACAGCAGAACGCAAAATTCCGCGGAAAGCCGTGTATAGCGCAAAAGATTGTACTACCGTATCCCAACCGCACCGAACGTGACATACGCGTACGTAGCATAGCTGAACCTAACGTGTCGCGACCACTGCTCCTCGCCACCACAGAGCCATGCAGAGTGCAGTGGAGCACAGTAGATCACAGAAACCGAAGGCATAGCAGTGTGAAGCACAAAAGTCGAAGCAGCCTATCCTAACCTAGCCAAACGTAGCATACCCAAACGTACACTAACGCAACCTAACACGACGAGACAGCCATTGCTGACCTCCAGAGAGACAAGTAGAGTGCACTAGAGCACAGCAGCTTACAGAAATCATCCGCATTGCAGTTAGTAGCACAGGAGTCGGTGGTACCCTAACATAACGTGACCTAACCTAACCTAACCGAACGTAGCGTAACTCACCGAAGCGTGCCTTAGCCATTGCTCCTGTCCTCCGGATGGCCCAGCAGTATGTAGTAGAGCACAGTAAGTCACAGAAATCCAAAGAAAAACAGGGCTTATCGTGAAAGTCAAAGCAACACTAACCAAACTTAGCCTAACCCAACCATTCCAAACTTATCCAAATAGAACCTGACGTGCCACGGCCGCCATTGCTCTCAACCCCAGAGTCGTGCATAATATAGTAGAGCAATGTAGAGCGCAGACATTAAGCGAATAGCAGTTTACAGTACAAAAGTCAGAGAAATGCTAACCGTACCACTAACCTAACCTAACCGAACGTAGCGTAACTCACCGAAGCGTGCCTTAGCCATTGCTCCTGTCCTCCGGATGGCCCAGCAGTATGTAGTAGAGCACAGTAA
>NW_016930528.1:0-299 GCF_001483705.2 Eufriesea mexicana
TCCGACGAGGCCAGAAATACTGGTCGCGGTACGTTGGGTTTAGTTAGGTTTCCTTTCGGTTGGGTTCGGTTGGGTTGTGAAGGTCAGAATAGCTTGGACTCTTGTCCCTTACACTGCTATTACATGGATTTCTTCGCCCTAATCTCCTGTAGGATAACTAACCTCCTGTAGGATGTTCTGCTATGCTCTGTGGATGCCAGCAATTGTGATCGCGGAGCGTCACTTTCGGCCACGTTACGTATGGTTATATTAGGTTAGTATAGGTTTGGCTAGTGTAGCTTCGACTTTTGTGCTGTACA
>NW_016930529.1:0-8065 GCF_001483705.2 Eufriesea mexicana
AGAGCCAAGTTGAATATACTAGAGAACAGTGGAACGTAGAAATCGACTGCACATCAGTCAAAAGCACAAAAGTCGTAGATATAATGACCAAACCTGGCTTAACCTAACGTAACCAATCGTAACATATCGAAACGTAATATGACGCGAACACTGCTGCCGGCGTCCCCATAGACAAGCGGAATATGCTATAGCACAGTAGAGTACAGGAGTCCACAGAATATCTGTGTTGAGCACAAAAGTCAAAGCTATCCTAACCTAACCAAGCTCAACCCAACGTAACCGCACGAAAACTGACTAAACCTAACGCGCCGCGACCACTACTGCTGCCCTCCACGGAGCAATGCAAAAAATAATAGAGGAGAGTTCGCTATGGAAGTACATACAATCGCAGTTAATAGCACAAAAGTCGAAGCTGCCCAAAACCAGCCAAAGCTAACGTAACCTAATGAACCGAGACCGCTATTGCTGGCATCGACAGAGCGAGGCAGCTACTACTGGAGCACAGTCGAGCCGAGAAATCCACCGAATATCGCTGTATGGCACAATAGTCATTGCTATCCTATCCTAACCTAGCCAACAGTAGCAATACCAAAAATAACCAAACTCAATCTAACGTGCCGCCATCAACCACGTCATAACCTAACCAAACTTCACATAAACGAACGCAATACAGCTTAGACTAACGTGCCGAGACCAGTACCTCTGGCCTCCACGTAGCCTCGCAGAATATACTAGAGCAGGGTAGAGTGCAGAAAAGCACCGAATAGCTGTGTATAGCGCAAAAGACAAAGCAATTTTAACCAAACCTGACCTATCGTAACCCTACCGAGCGTAACTTAACCCAGCCAAACGTGCCACGACCGCTATTGCATTCCTTCGCAGAGACAATCAGATGCTGGTTGAGAAATGCAGATGGCAGATATCTACCGAATACCTGTTTATGGCACAAAGGCCGAAGATATATTAACCTAACGATGCCTAACCTTACCTAGCCATGCGTAGCATAACACAGCATAACGTGCCGAGGCCGTTATTGCTGTCCTCCGAGGAGCGAAGCGGAATATACTAGAGCACAGTAGAGCGCAGAAACACCCGGCACTGCTGTTTATATCGGAAAAGTCAAAAATACCCAGAGCAAACCTATCCAAGCATAACCCGACCGAACGTGACATGACTTAGCATAACGTGCCTACAACACTGTTGCTGACCTCCCCAGAAACAAGCGGAAGCTAGTAGAGCATCGCAGGGCGCAGATATCGACCGAATAGCAGTGTATATCGCAAAAGTCAAAGCAATCCCAAACAGACTTCGCCTAACATAATATAACCAAACGTAACATATGCAAACTAACATGCCGCGACAAGCATTCGTGGCCTCCACAGGACCAAGCAGAACATATTAGAGGGAATAGAGCGCAGAAATCTGCCGCATATGTGTGTTTACCACGAAAGTCATATCTATTCAAACTTACCCCAAACAAACGTAACGAAGCCAAACGTATCCTAACGCAACCTAACCTGCCGAGACCACCATTACTGCCCTCCCGAAAGCCGAGCTGAGTATAGCATAGTAGTGTAAAGCGTAAAAATCCTCCGAATACGTGTGTACAGCACAAAAGTCAACTTTATCCTGTCGTAACCTATGCAAACGTAATATAATCGAACGTAACCTAACTTAGCGTAACATGCCGACGCCACCATTCCTAGCCTACCCAGGGACAAGCAGAATGTACTAGAGCACAGTAGAGCGCAGGAAGCCACCGGATAGCTATGTATAGCACAAAGGTCTAAGGTATCCTATCCTAATTTGAACAAACGTAACGCAACCAAACGTAGCATAACTCATCCTGACGTGCCGAGACCACTATTGATGCCCCCTCCAGAGACATGCAGAACATGTTAGAGGAGAGTTGAGCGCAAAAATGCATAAAGTAGCAGTGCATAGCACAATAGTCGGAGCTACTCTATTCTAACATAACCAACCGTAACATAACCGAAAGTAGCCTAACTCGTCCTAACGTGCCGAAAACACGGCTGCCTGTCTCCCATAGCCAAGCAGAATATACTAGAGCACAGTAGCGACCTGTAATACACCGCATTACAGAGCATAGGACAAAAGTCGAAGACATCCCATACTAACCTAACCAAACGTAACATAATCTTACGTGGTCTATCTCATCCTGAAGAGTCGAGACAACTATTGCTGTCCTCCCCAGAGACAAGCATAACATATTAGAGCAATGTAGACCGCAGAAATCCACCGAGCAGCGGTGTATGGCACAAAAGTCGAAGCTATCCTTCTCTAACCTAACCAAGCGTAGCATAACCAACCGTTGTGTGCAAACCTAACGCGCGGAGTACATTATTGCTGGCCCCCCAGAGACAAGCATAACGTATTGGAGCAGTGTAAACCGCAGAGATTCACCGATTGGCCGTGAATAGCACAAAAGTCAAAGCCATCCTGAGCAAACCTGTCCTAGCCTAACCTAACAAAACGCAACATCACCGATCCTAAAGTGCCGAGATCGCTACTACTGCACCCCCAGTGTGAAGCAGAACATATCGGAGGAGAGCAGAGCGCAGAAATTCTTAAAATCGCAGTGCATATCACAATAGTCGAAGCTACCCTATCCCAACATGGCCACACATAACAAGACCGAACGTAGCTTAACTCAAACTGACGTGCTGAGGCCACTCTCATTGGCCACTCCGGAGTCGAGCAGACTATTGTAGAGTAATGTAGAGCGCAGAAATACACCGCATATCTGTGTACAGCACAGAAGTCAGCGATATCCTATCCTAACCCAAACAAACCTAACATAACCGAACGTAACATTACTCAACATAGCGCGGCGAAGCCACTGTTTCTGGCATCCACACAGCAAAGCAGAGCATAGTAGATCACAGTAGAGCGCAGGAATTCGCCAAATAGTAGTGTATACCACAAAAGAGAAAGCTGTCCTGGCCTAACATAACCAAACACAGCATAATGAAAAGTAACCTGTCAACTCCTAACTGCCCTACACCGCTATTGCTGTCATCCCCACAGCCTAGTAGAGCATATAACAGCACAGCACATCGCAGAAACGCGCGGCGTTGCAGCGTATAGCACAAGGGTCGAAGATATTCTAACCTAGCCTGACCTCACCTAACCCAAACGAACGTATCTTAGCTCAGCATAACGTGCCAAGACCACTGTTCCTGCCATTCCCGGAGACACGCTGAAAATATCAGAGAACAGTGGAACGCATAAATCCACCGAATAGCGGTGTATAGCACAAAAGTCAGGTCTATCCCTTCAAACCTAACCAAAGGTAACGTAACTCAACCTGACGTGCCGGGGCCACTATTGCTGACCTACGCAGAGCCAAGCAGAATATGCTAGAGCACAGTTGAGCGCAGAAGTGGAACGCATTGCAGTGCAGAGCACAACAGGCAGGGGTATCCTGTCCAAACCTAAGGTAACCTAACGTATCCATGCGTGATCTGACTAAACCTAACGTTCCGCGACCAGTATTGATGGCCTCCACAGAGTCAATCAGGGCATATTACAGGAGAGTAGAGTGTAGAAATCCATAGGATCTCAGTGTATAGCAGTAAAGTTGCAGCAAATCTAACCGAACTTATCCTAACCTTACCTATCCACACGCAACCTGACACAACCTCACGTGACACGGCGACAGTTGCCTGCCTCACGGAGGCAAGCAGAGTATAGCGGAGCAATGTGGAACGCTAGAATCGAGAGAATAGCAGCGTACAGGACAAAAGGCATAGCTACCCTAATCCAAACCTAACCAAACATAACATAACAAAACGTAACGTTACCCAATCTATAGTGCCTAGATCGCTATTGCAGACATCCACAGAACCAATCGGAATATACCAGAGCTCCGTAGAATGCAGAGATGTGCCGAATTGAAGTGCAAAGCACAAAAGTCAAAGATATACTAACCAAACCTGTCCTAACCCAACCGAACCAAACGTAGCCTGACTCAACCTAACGTGCCGATACCACTATTGCTGTCCTTACCGCAGCCAAGCTGAACATATTAGGGCACAGCAGAGTAAAGGAATCCGCCGAATGGCCGTGTATAGCACAAAAGTCAAAGCTATACCCTCCTAACATAACCAATCCTAACATACCCAAACGTAACCTAACTCAACCTACCGTGCTGCGACCACTACCGCTGGCCTCCCCAGGGTCGATCATAGATTATTAGAGCACAGTAGAGCGCAGAAATCGACCGCACTGCAGTGTGATGTACAAAAGCCGTAAATATCCTAACCTAACCTGACCCAAGCTAACATAACTGAACGTAGCATAACCCAGAGTTACGTTCCGAGACCACTATTGCTGGTATTCCTGGAGCCAAGCTGATCATACTATTGAATTATGCTGAACGTAACTTGAAACAGCATAACGTGCCGAGACCACTGTTGCTGGCCTTCCCTCAGCAAAGCTGGAAATATTAGAGAGCTTTGGGCGATGGAGTCCACCTAATAGCAGATTATAGGACTGAAGTCAAAGCTGTCCTTTCCTAACCTATTCAATCGTAACATAACCAAGCGTAACCTGACGCAACCTAACTAGACCCGACCACAATTGCCGGCCTCCATAGAGCCAAGCGAATCACAAAAGAGATTTGAACGCAGAAATCCATAGAATCGCAGTGAATAGCAGAAACGCCGAAGATATCCAAACATGGCAGAGGCAAATGTAACCTATCCAAACGTAACATATCACAACCTATCGAGCAGAGACCTCTATTACTGGCATCCACAGGGCCAAGCAGAACATACTGGAGCACATTAGTGCCTATAAGTCCACCGAACAGCAGTGTGTAGCACAAAAGTCGAAGCTATCCTCTCCTAACCTAACCATCCGTAACATAACGTAACGTAACATAGCTCAAACAAACGTGACGCTACCACCATTGCTGCCCTCCCCAGAACCATGTAGAACAGGCTAGAGCACAGTACGGCGCAGAAATCCAACGAATAGCACTGAATATCACAGTGTCCAAAGCTATCATAACCAAACCTAACCCAACCTAGCCTAACAAAACGTAACCTAACTCAACCGATCGCGTCACTGCCACTATTGCTGGCATCTACGGGTTCGAGCAGAGTATAGTAGAGTAATCTAGAGCGCAGGAATCCACCGAATAGCGGCGTACAGCAAAAAGTCAAAGCCACCCTATCCTAGCCGATCCAAACGTAGTATAATGAGACGTACCCTAATTTAAGCTCACGTGCCGATAGCACGGTTGCTGGAAATCCTAGTGCTACGTAAAATATGCGCTAGCACAGTAGAGCGCAGAGAACCACCAGATAGCAGCGTACAGCACAAAGGCCAAGTATGTTCAAGCCTAACCTGCCAGAACCTAACTTAACCAAACGTGGGCTAACTTAACCTAACGAGCCGAGACCACTGTTTCTTGCCTGCTCTTTGTGAAGCAGGAGACACTAGAGCACAGTGGAACCCAGATATCGAACGAATAAGAGTGTATAGCACAAAAGTCAAAGCCATCATGGCCAAACCTAACCCAACCTGGCATAACCGAGCGTAACATAACACATACTGTCGTATCACGACCACCATTGCTGGCCACCGCTGGGACGAGCAGAGTATAGTAGAGCACAGTAGATCCCAGAAGTAATACCAATAGCAATGTAAAGAGCAAAACTCGAAGCCATCCTTACCAAACATAACGTAACATAAGAAAGCCAAACGTAACCTAACTCAACAAAACGTGCCGAGCCGACAGTTGCTGTCCTCCCCAGAGCCAACCAGAGCATATTAGGGCAAAGTACAGCGCCCAAACCCTCAGAAAAGCAGTGTACAGGGCAAAAGCAAAGACTATCGTCTCCTACCCTAACCAGACGTAACGTCACCAGACGTAACCGACCTTCCCCTAACCTCCAGTCAGCAGTATCGCTGGCCTACGCATAGCCATGCAGAGTGTATTAGAGGTGAGTAGAGCGAAGAAAACCATGGTATCGCAGTGTACAGCGGAAAAGTCAATGATACGCAAACCTAAACCAAACAAACATATCCTTGCCCGACATAGCAAAACTAAGCTTAACATGCCGCGGTCACTACCGCTAGCCTCCACAGGGCCAAGCAAAACAGAGTAGAGCACTATAGAGGGCAGGGATCTGACGAATAAGGATGCATATCACGAAAGTCGAAGCTACACAATTCAAACCTTACCCAACGCAGTCCAACCAAACGTATCTTTACTCAGCCAAACGTGCCACGGCCACTATTGTCGGCCTCGCCGGAGAAAAGCTGATGTTAGCAGAGCAATGCGGAGGGCAGGCGTCGATCGAACATCTGTGTATAGCACCAAAGTTAAAACTATCCTAATCAAACCTAACCTAACCTAGCCAGACCAAGCGTAACATAACTCATCCTTGCATGCATACACGACAATTGCAGGGCACCACAGAGCCAAACAGATCATATTAGCACACAGTAGAGCGCAGAAATTCACCGTATAGGAGTGCATAGCACAAAAGTCTATGATACCCTAGCTTAACATGTCCTAACCTAGCCTAATCTGACGTAGCCTAGCTAAACGTAACGTGCCGAGAATAATATCGCAGGCCAGCACAGAGGCAAACAGAGCACAGTAGAACAATGTAGAGCGCAGTAAATCAACGAATAGCAGCGTAAGGAACGTAAGTCCAAGCCATCCTTACCAAACATAACCTAACCTAACCAAACCAAACGTAAACTAACGAATTCAATCGTGACACGAGGACCATTGCTGGCGTTCCCTGAGAGAAGCAAAGGATAGCACAGCAATGCAGATGGCAGACATCGTCCGAATGGCAGTGTACAGCACAAAACTCAAAGCTACCCTAACCAGGCCTAACCAAACCTAACCAAGCCAAACGTAACATAACTGAACCGAACGTGCCGGGAACACTGTTGCTCGCATCCCCAGACCCAAGCACAACAAACTAGAGCGCAATAGGTCTGAGAAATTCACCGAATAGTAGTGTTTAGCACAGAAGTCGAGGCAGTCCTAAACAAACGTAACATAACCAAACCATGCCAAACGTAACATAACCCAAACAAACGTGCCGAGACCGCTAGTGCTGACCTCCCCAGAGACAAGCAGAACACATAGGAGCACAGTAGAGCGCAGAAATCGACCGTATGGCAGTGTATAGCACAAAAGTCAAAGCTACCCTTCCCAACCTTACCAATCATAGCGTAACCAAACGTATCCTGACTAATCCTGACGTCTGGGACAACTATTACTGCCCTCCCCATAGCCAAGCAGAACATATTAGACGAGAGTACGTCGCAGAAATGCATAGAATCGCAGTGCAAAACACAATAGTCGAAGCTACCCCATCCTAACGTGATCAAACTTGTCATAACCGAGCATAGCATATCTCAAACTAACGTGCCGACACTACCATTGCTTGCCTCCCAAGAGCCAGGCAGAATATTCTAGCGCACAGCAGAGCGCACTAATACACCGCATTGCAGTGTATATCACAAGGGAGGAGGATATCCTAACCTACCATGTCCTAACATAACTAACCGTACGTATCCTATATTAGAATAAGGTGCCCAGACTACTATTGCTGGTCTCCCCAGAGCCAAGCAGTAAATTAGAATAAGGTGCCCAGACTACTATTGCTGGTCTCTCCAGAGCCAAGCAGTACGCATTGTAGGGATGTGGAGCGCAGAATTCCGCCGAATATCGGGGTATAGCACAGAGGTCAAAGCTATCCTATCCTAAGCTAACCAAACGTAGCACAACCGTACGTAACCGATCTCAACCTATCGTGCCGAGAGCGTTATTACTGGCCTTCGCAGAGCGAACCGGAGAATACTACAACGCAGTAGGGCGCAGAAATCCACCGAAAAACAGCGTACACCACGTAAGTCAAATCTATCCAAACGTAACTCTAACTAGCGTAACCAAAGCAAACGTAGCCTATTTCGAACTATCGTGCCGAGACCTCTATTACTGGCGTCTCCATAGACGAGCAGAGTACAGAGGAGCAATGTAGAGCACAGAAATCCTCTGGATGTCTGTGTA
>NW_016930530.1:0-807 GCF_001483705.2 Eufriesea mexicana
GCGCAGAAATCTGCAGAAGAACAGTGTCCCGCACGAAAGACGATGTTATCCTAACCGAACTTAACAAAACCAGACCTAACCAAACGTAACGGAACCATACCAAACGTGCCAAGACCACTATTGCTGGCCCCCACACAGCCGAGCGGAACATACTAGAGAAGGCTAGAGCGCAGGAATCCATATAATCGCAGTGTATAGTAGAAGAGGCAAAGCTACCCGAACATAACCCACACCAAAATAACCTAACCAAACGTAGCTTAATTTAACATAGCGTGCGGCGACCACTATTGCTTGCCAACACAGGACCAAGCAGAACATACTAGAGCACAGTAGAGCTCAAAAGTCCACCGATTAGCAGTATGTAGCACGAAATTCGAAACTATCCTAGCCAAACTAACACTAGCCTGACCTAGCCGAACGTAGCATATCTCAGCGTAACGTGCAGCGGCCACTTTTGCTGTACTCGCCAGAGTCAAGCAGAAAGCATTAGAGCACAGTAGAGCGCAGAAATCCACCGAAGATAAGTGTATAGCACAAAAGTCGAAGCTGTACCCTACTAACATAAGCAAACGTAACGTAAACTATCGTAGCCAATCTCCAAACTAAGGTGCCACGACAACTATTGCTGGCCTCCGCGGAGCCGAGCGGAACGTGCTACAGGAGAGCAGAGCGCAGAAATCCGTAGAGTCGAACTGCATAGCAGAAGAGTCAAAGCTATCGGAATATAATTATCGGAATATAACTCATACCAACGGAATCTAAGCAAACGCTGCACAACGAAGCATAAAGTGCCGAGACCACTGATGC
>NW_016930531.1:0-574 GCF_001483705.2 Eufriesea mexicana
CACGGTATAGGACAAAAGGCGCAGGTATCATGTACTAACCTAACCTAACGTATACTAACCGAACGTAATATAACTGAAAATAGCGTGCCGCGACAACTATTGCTGGGCACTCCTGATTCGAGAATAGTACAGACGAACACAGTAGAGCGTTGAATTCCACCTAGTAACAGTTCACAAAGAGAAAGTCGAAGCTACCCTAGTCTAACGCAACGTGTCCTAACCAAACCGAACAAAAGCTGACGTGCCACGACCACAATTGCTGGCCTCTCGAGAGTCGAGCAGTTGCTAGTAGCGCAATACGGAGTGCAGATATCATTCGAGTCGCAGTGTATAGCACAAAAGTCGAAGATATCCAGTCCAAACCTGGCCAAATGTAGCGTAACTAAACGTAACCTAACACAACATAACGTGGCAAGATCATCGTTGCTGGCTTCCAGAGTACTAGAAGCTGGCATACTAGAGCAACGAAGAGCGCAGATATCCACCGAACAGCAGTTTATAGAAATAGCTGAAAAGTCTAAGCTATCACCTCCTAACCTAGCTGATCGTAGCCCAACCAGACGTGACATAACTC
>NW_016930532.1:0-2502 GCF_001483705.2 Eufriesea mexicana
ACAGATCCATACATACACCTATACATTCATCCATACATACATCCATACATACATTCTTACATAAATCCATCCATACATCCATACGTTTATCCAAACAGTCATCCATACATACACCCGTTCTTCGGTCCATCCACACACCCATTCATCCACCCACACATCCATACATCCATGCATCCGGATATCCATGCATTCGTACATCCATGCATACATACATTCATAACTCAAATACATGCATACATTCAAACATCCATCCTTTCATTCATCGATACATCCATACATCCATCCTTCCATACATCCATCCATCCATACATCCACCCATCCATACATCCACCCATCCATACATCGATCGATCCATACATCCATCCATCCATACATCAACCCACAAATCCATCAATCCATCATTACATTCATACATACACCAATACATACATCCATCCATCCACACATCCATACATCCATACATCCACCCATCCACACATCGATCGATCCATACATCCACCCATCCATACTTCAACCCACCAATCCATCAATCCACCATTACATTCATACATACACCAATTCATACATCCATCCATCCATACATCCATACATCCATACATCCATCCATCCATACATCCACCAATCCATACATCGATCGATCCATACATCCGTCCATCCATACATCAACCCATCAATCCATACAACCATTCACACATCAATACATACACCCATACATACACCCATACATTCAACCATGCATATATCCATACATACATCCTTACATACATCTATACATACATCCATTCAAACATCCATACAAACACCCATACATATATCCATGCATACAACCATATATACATCCGTACTTAGATACATGCATTCATCCATACATACAGCCATACAAGCACCCATACATACAACCATACATCCATCCATCCATACATCCATCCATCCACAAATTCATCCATACGACCATCCACCCATCCACGCATCCGTTCATCCACCCATCCATTCATTGGTTGTTCCGTCCATCCACCCAACCATTCATCCACACACACATCCATAGATCCATACATCCATACTTCCATATATCCATCCATCCGTACATCCGTCCAAACATACATCCATACATTCATACATCCTTACATCCATAAATCCATCAATCCATACAACCATCCATCCGTACATACATCATTCCACACATCCATACATCCATACATAAACACATCCATACATCCATACAACCGTACATCCGTCCATCCATACCTCAATCCATCCACACTTCCACCAATCCATACAGCCATCCATCCGTACATACATACATACATTCATCCATACTTCCATACATCCATCCATCCAAACATCCACCCATCCATACATCCATCGATCCATACATCCTTCCACCCATACAGCCATCCGTCCACACATACATCCATCCATACATCCATCCATCCATACACCCATGCGTCCATTCATCCATACATACATTCATATATACATCCATACATCCATACATACGCACATCCGTCCATCCATACCTCAATCCATCCACACATCCATCCATCCATACAGCGATGAATTCATACTTAAATCCATCCACCCATACATCCACCTCTCCACACATCCATCCATCCATATATCCACCCATCCATTCATCCTTCGACCCATATGTCCTTCCATCCATACTTCCATTCACCAATCCATCAATCCATCCCTGCATCCATGCTCAAATTTATATACAGATCCATACATACACGCATACATTCATCCATACATGCATCAATACATATATCCATGCATACAACCATACATACATCCATACTTACATCCATGCATACATCCATACATACAACCATACAAACATCTATACATATATCCATACATCCACCCATCCATACCCCCATCCATTCATCCATACACCCATCCACGCATACACGCATCCGTTCATCCACCCATCCATTCATTTATTCTTCCGTCCATCCGCCCAACCATTCATCCACGCACACATCCATAGATCCAAACATCTATACATCCATGCATCCATCCATCCGTACATCCGTCCAACCATACATCGATACATCCGTACATCCGTCCATCCATACCACAATCCATCCAAACATCCAACCATCCATACAACTATTCATACATACATCCATCCATCCACACCGCAATCCACCCTTACATCCATCCACCCATCCATACATACATCCATACATCCATACATATATCCATTCATACATACATCCATACATACATACATACATCAATACATACATGCATACATACCCCCATTCCTTCATCCATACATACATCCATCCACCAATCCATCAATCCGTCATTACATCCATGCGTACATCAGCACAAACATCCATCCATTCATTCACCCATACATATATAGATCCATACATCCATACATCCGTAAAACCATTCACCCATACATCCATACATCCATACATCCACCATCCATATATCCATAAGTCCATCCATTCGTACGAACATCCATCGATACCTCCATCCATCCAT
>NW_016930532.1:2516-2838 GCF_001483705.2 Eufriesea mexicana
CATACATCCGTACATAAGTCCATCCATACGTCCACCTTTCTCCACATCCATCCGTCCATACATCCACCCATCCAAACATCCATCGAACCATACATCCATCGATCGATACATGCACCAATCAATGCATCCATCGATCCATACATCTATCCATCCATAAATCCATACATACATCCTTCCATTCGTCCATACATACATATATACATGCACCCATTCAAACATCCAAACATACATCTATCCATTCATCCATCCATCCACACAACCATACATCCATACATCCATACATCCATACATATATACATCCATGCATCCATACATCGGTACA
>NW_016930533.1:0-491 GCF_001483705.2 Eufriesea mexicana
CCAGATACTGTAGAATTGCAATGGCTATAGCTGGCCAATAGTATCTTTCCTCCTTATTTATGCTAGAATGTCACCGCACCACGATATTAGTAGAAAATGTCAAAAAAATTGAATTTTCGAGGCAGATTCCATAGCATTGTAAAGGGTATAGCGTGCCAATAGAATATTTCCTCCTTGTATATGCAGGTAAGTCGCCTCACCACGATATTAGTCGAAAATGTCAATAAAATTAAATTTTCGAGGCAGATTCCATAGCATTGTAAAGGGTATAGCGTGCCAATAGAATATTTCCTCCTTGTATATGCAGGTAAGTCGCCTCACCACGATATTAGTCGAAAATGTCAATAAAATTAAATTTTCGAGGCAGATTCCATAGCATTGTAAAGGGTATAGCGTGCCAATAGAATATTTCCTCCTTGTATATGCAGGTAAGTCGCCTCACCACGATATTAGTCGAAAATGTCAATAAAATTAAATTTTCGAGGCAGATT
>NW_016930534.1:0-373 GCF_001483705.2 Eufriesea mexicana
TGGAAAGTTCAATTTTATTGACATTTTCGACTAATATCGTGTTGAGCTAGCTTCCTTGCATAAGTGTGGAGGAAAGATCATTTTGGCGTACTATAGCCATTGCAATGCTGTAGAATCTGGCCCGAAAGTTCAATTTTATTGACATATTTTACTTATATCGAGGTGAGATAACTTTCTTCCAAAAATAGCAAGGAAAGATGCAATTGGCCTGCTATAGCCATTTCAATGCTAGAGAATCAGTCTGGAGAGTTCAATTTTATCGACATTTTCGACTGGTGTCGTATCGAGCTAAGTTTCTTGCATAAATAACGAGGAAAGATCCTTTTGGCGTGCTATAGCCATTGCAATGATACAGAATGTGCCTGGCAGTTTC
>NW_016930535.1:0-945 GCF_001483705.2 Eufriesea mexicana
CGTTCCACCCTCCTCTATGGTGTTCTGCTTGTCTCTGGGAGGCCAGCAATAGTGCTCGTGGCAAGGTAGGTTGAGTTACGTTATGTTTGCATATGTTACGATTCGTTAGGTGAGGAGAGGGTTGCTTCGACTTCAGCGCTACAATCTGAACTTAGGTGGATCTCTGAGACTAACAGTGCTCTAGTATTTTCCGCTTGGCCCTGAGAGGGCCAGCAATAGTGCGCTCGGCACGATACGATGAGTCACGTTACGTTCGGTTAGGTTGAGTTAGGCTAGGATTGGTCAGGGTAGCTTTAACTTTTGTGCGGCACACTGCCATTCTATGGATTTCTGACCTGTAATGTGATCTAGTTTGTCCTGCTTGTCTCTACAGAGGGCTGCAATAGCTGCCTCGGCACTTCAGGTTGTATTAGGCCATGATTGGATACGTTCTGTCGGTTTGGGTTAGGCTTGGGTACCTTTGGCTTTTTGATATACACTGCGATACCATGGATTTCTGGGTTCTACTCACCGCTATTGCTTTCTATGTACTGCTTGTCTCTACGGAGGGCTGCAATAGCTGCCTCGGCACGTCAGGTTGTGATAGGCCATGATTGGATACGTTCTGTCGGTTTGGGTTAGGCTTGGGTAGCTTTGGCTTTTTGATATGTACTGCGATACCATGGATTCCTGGGTTCTACTCACAGCTATTGCTTTCTTCTTGGCTCCGGGGATGACAGCATTTGTGGTTGTGGCACGTTAGGTTGACTTACGTTACGTTCGGTTAGGTTGGGTTTGGATAAGTCTGGATAGGATGTCTTCAACATTTTGCCGTTCAATCCTATTCGGTGGACTTGTACGCTCTACTGTTCTCTGGCATGTCCTTCTTGTATCCGAGGTGGTCAAGAATAGCGGTGTCGGCATGTTAGACTGTGTCAGGCTATGGATGGTCATGTACCGTTTGTT
>NW_016930536.1:0-495 GCF_001483705.2 Eufriesea mexicana
GCTGGTTTAGCTTCAGTTTGGTTAGGTTAGGATAGCTCTGACTTTTGTGCTCAACACAGATATTCTATTGGCTCCTGTGCTTCACTGTGCTCTATCATATTCCGCTTAACTCTGGGGTCGCCAGCAGTAGCGGTCGCGGCAGGTTTGGTTGTGCCTTGCTTCGTTAGGATAGGTCAGTTTAGGTGGTGTTTGGTCAGGATATCTTCGACTTTTGTGCTATTCGCTGCAGTGCGGTCGATTTCTACGATCTACTGTTCTCTAGTGTTTAATTGTCTCTGTGCATGCCAACAATAATTGTCTCGCCATATTAGGTTGAGTTTCGTCGTATTTGGATATGTTACGTTTGGACAGGATAGGATAGGCTACTTTGAGCTTTGTGCTGTACACTGCTATTCGTTGGATTTCTGCATTCTACTGTGCTCTTATATGTTTTGCTTTGCTCTGGGGAGTCCAGGAATATTTGTTTCGTCACGTTACGTTGAGTTACAGTACGTT
>NW_016930537.1:0-1104 GCF_001483705.2 Eufriesea mexicana
GCTATACACTGCGATTATATGGATTTCTATGCCGCACACTCCTCTAATATGTTTTACGTATCGCTGCAGATGCCAGCAATAGTGGTCTCGCCATGTTAGGTTGGGCTAGGCAACATTTGGTTGGGAACGTTTGTCCTGGTAGGGTTCGGTTTGCTTTGACTTTCGTGCTTTGTACTGTTATTCGGAGAAATTCTGCGCTCTTCTCTGCGTACTACACTCAACTCGAATCCGGTGTGACCAGCAATGGAGGTCTCGGCGTGTCGCTTCGAGTTGTGTTGCGTTTGGCTGTGTTACAGATTGCTAGTGTAGCAAAGGATGTCTTTACCTTATGTGCTATTCACTGCTGTTCGTTTGATTTCTACACTTTATATTGATCTGCTATACTCCGCTGGACCCACGGGAGACCAGCAACAGAGGTCGCGGCGCGTCAGGTTTAGTTTAGTAGGCGTTCTAGGCACGTCAGCTTGGGTTAGGCTATGCCCGCTTATGTTCTGCTTGTTTTGGTTAGGTTCAGGTAGCTTTGACTCTTCTGATAATGCTCTTACTCTTGTGCTATACACTGCTATTCGTTGGATTTCTGCGCTTTACTGTGCTCTAATATGTCCCAGTACACTGTGATGCTGAGGATTTCTGCGTTCTACTCGCCACTAATGTGTTCTGGTTATCTCTGGTGAGGACAGCAACAGCGGCCTCGGTTGGTTGGTTTGAGCTATGCTACGTTTGGTATTGCTCTGATTGTTTGGGTTATGTACGGGTAGCTATATCTACTCAGATTTACACTGCGAATCTAAGGATATCTGCCTTCTGCACTCCACTAACGTATTCCGCTTGACTCTGCGGAGGCAAGCAATAGTGGTTGCGGCACGATGTGTTGAGTTGGGTTATGTATGGTTATGTTACGGCTGGCTAGGTTAGGAGAGGGTGGCGTTGTCTTTTGTGCCACAGTCTGCTATTAGGTAGTTTCCTGCTGCCTACGGTGCTATAATATTTTCAGCTTGGCTCTGGAAAGGCTAGCAATATTGGCCTCGGCATATTACGCTGAGTCTCGTTACGTTTAGCTATGTTAGGATTGGTTGGTCTAGCAGAGGAGAGCTTTGGCTTTAG
>NW_016930538.1:0-2647 GCF_001483705.2 Eufriesea mexicana
ATGAGAGCGCAGAAGTCCATATAACACCAGTGTGTAGCACAAAAGACAATGCTATCCTAACCTAACATAACGAATACCAACAAACCGAACCGCACTCTGATGCAACCTATAGTGTCGCGGCAGCTATTGTCGGTCTCCCCAGCGCGACGCAGTGCACATTAGAGGTGAGAAGGGCGAAGAGGTCAATAGAATAGCATTATGTAACACAAAAGTCAATGCCATCCTGACAAAACGTAACCAAACGAAACATAACCAAACACAACCTAACTCAGACTAACGAGCCGAGATGAATAATGCTGGCATCCCAATAACCAAGCAGAGTGAACTAGAGCAAAGCAGACCGGAGAAACCCACCTAATAGCAGTGTACACCACAAAGGTCATAGCCGCCCTAACCAAACCAAACCTAACCTAACCTAGCCAAGCGTAACCTATACCAACCATACCTGCCACGATCGCTGTTGCTGGTGTCCCCAGAGAATAGCAGATGCTAGTAGAGCAATGCAGTGTACAGATACCTGCTGAATAGCAGTGTATAGCACAGAAGCCAAAGTTACACTGACCGAACTTATCCGAGCATAGCAGCGATGCGTAACTTACCTCAAGCTTGCGTGCCGAGACCATCATTGCTGGCTTCCGTAGTGACAAGCAGATCATGCTGGAGCACAGTAGAGCGCATAAATTCAACGTATAGCAGTGTACAGCAGAAAAGTAAAAGCATCCCAAAGCTACCCCAAACAAACATAACCCAACCAAACGCAGCCAAACTGAAACTAACTTGCCGAGATCACTACTACTGGCCTCCACAGAGTCGCGCAGAGTGCAGTAGAGGAATGTAGAGCGCAGAAGTTCTTCGAATATCGGTGTATAGAACAAAAGTCAACGATAGCCTCTCCTAACCTTACCAAACGTTGCATAACCGTACGTCTCGTAACTCAGAGTAACGTGCAGAGACCACTATAGCTTGCCACCGCATATCCAAGTTGAATATGCTAGAGCTCAGTAGAGCGTATGGATGCACAGAATAGCGGCGTGTAGCACACAAAGCCAAACCCATGTTGACAAAGCTTATCCTAACCTAACCAAAGCGAACGAATCCTATCTCAAGCAAATATGCCACGAAAATTATTGCTGGCCTGGCCAGAGACAAGCAGAATATATTAGAGCGCACTAGATCTCAGAAGTCTACAGGATAGCAGTGGAAAGCGCAAAAGTTAAAACTGTCCTATCCTAACTAATCCAATCGTGACATAGGCAAGCGTAACATAACTCGAAGTAACGTGCCGAGACCGCTATTGCTGTCAACACCAAAGACAAGCGGAGCGCATTAGAGCGCAGAAAACGACCGAATAGCAATATGTAGCACAAAAGTCAAGGTTCCAACTTCCTAACATAGCCAAATCGAGCACAACCGGACGTAATCTAACTCAACCCAACGTGTCGCGTCCACTATTGCTGGTCTCCGCAGGGACATACGGAAAATATTGAAGGAGAGTAGGGCGCTGCGATCCATAGAATCGCAGTGCAGGGCAGAAAAATCAAAGCTACTCAAACCTTACACATGCTATCATAGCATAAACCAACCAAACGTGACGTAATTCACCCTATCGTGCAACGAACGCTATTGCTGGCCTCACAAGATTCGAGCGGAGTACAGCAGAGGAATGAAGGGCGCAGAAATCCACCGAATAGCAGTGTACGGCAAAAAGTCGTAGCTATCCCAACATAACGCTACGTAACCCAACATAGCCAAACGAAATGTATCTTAACCTATCGTGCCGTGACCACTATTGCTGGCCTCCCTGGCAATGCAGAACATATTAGAGGATATTAGGGCGCAGAAATCCTTAGAATCGCAGTGCGTGGCAGCAAATTCAAAGCCATCCAAGCCTTACTCGTGCTAATAAAAAATAGCCTAACGTAATCTAAATCAACCTAACGTGCCGCGAAACTATTGATGGCCTCCCCAGGGCCAAGCAGAACATACTAGAGAAAAGTAGAGCGCAGAAATGCAACGAAAAACTGTTTATGCCACCAAAGCAGAAGCTGTCCAATCCTAACCCATACTAACGTACCATAACCGAACGTAGCCTAACTGAACCTGACGCGCCGAGGCAACTGTTACTGGCCCTCACAGAGCAGAACAGACTGTAGTAGAGCACAGTAAAGCGTAGAAGCACGCCGAATGGCAATGTATACCGCAAAAGCCAAAGATAACATAGCCCAACAAAGCATAGTCTAGCTAAGCCTAACGAGCCGAGACCTCAACAGCTGGCCTTTCCCGAACCAAGCAGAACATATTACACCACAGTAGAGCGGAGAAATCCACCGAGAAGCAGTATGTAGCACAAGAGCCATAGGTACCCTATCCTAACTTAGCAAATCGTGACAATACCGCACATAACCAAGCTCAACCAAACGTGCAGCCACCGCAATTGCTGACCCCTCCCCCCCCGCCGCCCAGAACCAATCAGATCATGTTAGTGTAGAGCAGATCTCAGAAATGCATGGAATCGCAGTGCATAGCACAGCAGTCAAAGCTACCCTATCTTAACCTAACCAAACGTACCCTAACCATACGTAACATAATTCAACCTAACGTGCCGAATGCACCATTGCCAGCCTTCGCTGGGACAAGCAGAGCATAT
>NW_016930539.1:0-296 GCF_001483705.2 Eufriesea mexicana
TTTTATTGACACTTTCGACTAATATCGTGGTGGGCTAACTTTCTTGCATAAATAAGGAGGAAATATTCTTTAGCGTGCTATTACCATTGCAACGCTATAGTATCTTCCTGGAAAATTCAATTTTATTGACATTTTCGACTAATGTCATCATGAGCTACCTTTATTGCATAAATAATGGGGTAGATTCCAGTGGCGTGCTGTAGCCATTGCATTGATATAGAATGTGTTTGGAAAATTCAAATTTATTGACATTTTCAACTAACATCGTTGTGAGCTAACTTTCTTGCATATTTAAG
>NW_016930539.1:364-643 GCF_001483705.2 Eufriesea mexicana
TTCAATTCTATTGGCATATTCGACTAATATCGCGGTGAGTTAACTTTCTTGCATAAATAAGCAGGAAAGATTCAATTGGAGTGCTGTAGGCATTGCAAAGCTGTAGAATCTTCCAGGAGAATTCAATTTTATTGACATTTTCGACTAATATCGTGGTGAGCTAACTTTATTGCATAAATAAGGAGAAAAGATTCAATTGGCGTGCTAATGTCGTCCCAATGCTATAGAATCTGGCTGGAAAATTCAATTTTATTGACGTTTTCGTCTAATATCGTGGTG
>NW_016930540.1:0-703 GCF_001483705.2 Eufriesea mexicana
TGGCTATAGCATGCCAATAGAATCTTTCCTCCTTGTTTATGCAACAAAATTAGCTCACCACGGCATTAGTCGAAAATGACAATAAAATTGAAGTTTCCACTCAGATTCTATAGAATTGCAATGGCTATTGCATGCCAATAGAATCTTTGCTCCTTATTGATGCAACAAAATCAGCACCCCACGATATTAGTCGAAAATGTCAATATAATTGAATTTTCCGGTCAGATTCTATAGCATTCTAATCGCTATGGCATGCCAATAGAATCCTTCCTCCTTATTTATGCAACAAAATTAGCTCACCACGATATTAGTCGAAAATGTCCAAAAAATTGAATTTTCCAGTAACATTCTATGGTACTGAAATAGCTATAGCGTGCTCATTGAATCTTTCCTTCTTATTTATGCAACAAAATTACCTCAAAGCGTTATTAATCGAGAATGTGAATAAAATTGAATTTTCCAGCCAGATTCTTTAGCCCTGCAATGGCTATAGCGTGCCAATCGGCACTTCTCTCCTTATTTATGCAACTAAATTTGCTTACAACGATATTATTCGAAAATGACAATGGAATTGAATTTTTCAGTCAGATTCTATAGTATTGCAATGGCTATAGCATGCCAATAAATTCTTTCACTATTTATGCAACAAAATTACCTCACCACGATATCAGTCGAGAATGTCAATAAAATTGTATTTTCCGTT
>NW_016930541.1:0-1322 GCF_001483705.2 Eufriesea mexicana
CGTGGGATCGCAGTATATACCACAAAAGACATATTTATCCAGGCGAATCCACGCTAACGTAACTTAACCAAACGCAGCCAACCACAACGTAACGTGCCGCGGCCACTATTTGTGGCACTCCCAGGGGTAAGCATAATATAGTAGAGCAGCTTACAGCGCAGGAACACCCAAAATAGCAGTCTATAGCACGACAGACTGTGTTAACCATCTCGAGCTTAACCTAACATAATCCAAGGGAAAGTAACCTAACACTACATAATACGACGATACCACTATTGCTGGCCTCCACAAAGACAAGCAAAATGTACTAGAGCACAGTAGTGCGCAGAAACCCAACTCACTGCAGTGAACAGCGCGAGAGTCAGACATACCCTGACACAACCTGACCTTACTTAACCGACCCAAACGTAGTGTAACTAAGCATGACGTGGCGACACCATTATTTCTGGCCTCCACGTATCCTAGAGCACAGTGGATCGCAAAAATCCACAGAAGAGCAGTGTACAGCACAAAAAGTAATGCTCTCCAGACAATACTTATCTTGACCCAGCCAAACCGAACGTAACCTGACGCAATGTAACGTGCAAAGGCCACTATTGCTGGCCTTCCCAGAGCCAACCTGAAAGCATTAGAAGACTCTATTGCGCTGGAATCCACCTAATAGCAGACTATAGCACAAAAGTCAAAGCTATCCTCTCCTAACATAACAAAACGTATCACATCCAGACGTAAACCAACTCAACCTAACATTCCGCGACCAGAATTGCTGGCCTCCCCAGAGTGAAGTGGAACACGTTAGTGGAGAGTTGAACGCAGAAGTCCATACAATCACTGCGTATATCAGAAAAATGAAAACCACGCAAGCCTATGGCAAACCAACACTACGCAACCAAACGTAGCCTGACTCACTATAACGTGCTTACACCGCTATTGTTGCCCTGCCCAGAGCCAAGCGGGACACACTAGATCGCTGTATGGAGCAGAGATCCACCGAATACAAGGGAACAGCACAAAAGTTAAAGCTATCCCTACAAAACGTAGCCTAACCCAACGTAAACGAACGTAGCATGACATCGTAACGCGCCGAGACCGCACTTGCTGGCCTTCCGAGAGCCAAGCAGAAAATACTCAAGTACAGTACGGAGCAGGCGTTCACCTAATAGCAGAATATAGCACAAAAGTCATAGATATCCTCTCCTAACCTCATCAACCGTAACATAGCTAAACGTAACATAACTCAATCAAAAGTGAAGAGACCGCTATTGTTGTCCACATCAGAGCCAAGCTGGACATACTAGAGCACAGCGGAGCGCAGAAATCCA
>NW_016930542.1:0-1310 GCF_001483705.2 Eufriesea mexicana
CGTACATACATCCCCACGCACAGACATAAATATACTCACACAACCATCCATACGTACCTCCATACATACATACGTATATGAATCCATACAAACATCCATACATAAATTCGTACATGCACCCACCCACACATCCATACATCCATCCATACATCCCTGCATCCATACATCCATCCATTCGTATATCCATCCATCCGTACATCCATCCAAAAACCAATTCATCCATACATCCATACATCCAGACATACGTCCATACATACACTCATGCATACATCCAGCCATATTTCCAAGCATACATCCATCCATAAATCCATCCAGCCATACGTCGATCCAACCATACATCCACATATTCACAAACTCCTCCTCCCATACATTCATGCATCCAGCCATCCATCCATACATCCATCCATCCATCCATCCATACACCCGTCCATGCAACCATCCATACATCCATGCATTCAACCATACATATGTCCATACATACATCCATTCATACATCCATACGTACATCCATACATACATCCACACATACATCCATACATATATCCCTACGTAATTCCATAGATATATCCGTATATACATACATACACCCATACATCCATACAACCGCACATCCATATATTCCAAGGTACAGGCATGCAATACATCCATACATCGATACGTCCATCCATACATACATTAATCCATCCATATATCCACACATCCATAAATCCATTCATCCCTACTCCCATCCATCCGTAAATTCATCCACAATCCATCCATATCTCCACACATCCATAAATCCATTCATCCCTACTCCCATCCATCCGTAAATTCATCCATCCATACATGCATACACACATATATCCATCCATCCATATATCCATACATCTGACCATCCATGCAACCATCCATTAATACATCCAACGATTCATACATCCATCCAACCGTACATTCTCGCATCCATACATCCATCCATCCATTAATTCATCCATCCGTACACCCTTCCGTACACTCATAAATACACACATCCATACATACATCAATACATACATACATCAAAACATACATACATACAAACGATCATACATATACCCTTCCATACATGTATCCATACATCCATACATACATCCGTTCGTACATCCATCCATCCATACATTCATTAAAACATACATCCATACATCCACCCATCCATCCATACATACACGCATCCACACATCCATACATACATCCATTCATACGTGCATCCATACATCCAACCATACATCCAACCATACATCCATCCATTCATCCATCCATACATCCAACCGCACATCGATCCATACATCCATTCA
>NW_016930543.1:0-611 GCF_001483705.2 Eufriesea mexicana
GTATAGTACAAAAGTCAAGGATATAATATCCTAATTCGTCCAAACTTAACATAAGCAAACGTAGCATACCTCAACCTAATGTACCCCGACCATTATTGCTGGCATCCCAAGTATCGAGCAGGGCATACTGGAGGGTAGCAGAGCGCAGAAAACTAGAGAATCGCAGTGCATGGCACATAAGTCATAACTATCCGGACCTAACCCAGGCTAACATAACCAAACCAAACGTAGCCTACCTAAACGTAAAGTGCCGCGGCCACTATTTCTGGCATTCCCAGGGCTAAGCATAATATAGTATAGCACAGTACAGCGCAGAGATGCACCGAATAGCAGTGTATGGCGCGAAGGTCTAAGTTAACGTGACTGAGCTTAACCTAACTTGATCGAGCAAAGCGTACCGTAACCCAATGAACATAACGAAACCACTATTGCTGGCCTGCGCAAGGACAAGCAGAATGTACAAGAGCACGGTAGTGAGCAGAAACCCACCGCATTGCAGTGAGTAGCACAATAACCGTAGATATCCTGACCCAGCCTGACCTAACCCTACACAACCAAGCGTAGCATAGCTTAAAGCAACGTACCGTGACCACAGCACCTGGCCTCACCGG
>NW_016930544.1:0-758 GCF_001483705.2 Eufriesea mexicana
AAAGAAAACGTGTGCGATATAAATTTTTAATTACTGATAAGCTGTATGATAGTTTAGTTCATTTAGCATGTAATAAAGGTATAATGCCTGATAATGAATTAGCGCAACAACCAAGGTTAAACAGAAATGTCTTTTTATGTAATAGGTGCATTATGTCAAACTGTATTAGATGATTATATGCCAATTACTAACGAAAAAGATGAAAATGACATAATGAATCCTATTTTACCAACACCAAAAGCAACAAAAAGGTATATCTTACAGAATACAGTTATTTACTTACAACTAGTTGCTGTACAGTTGGAAGAAGCTATTTAGTTGGTGGTGAAGTGTTTGGGCAATCAATCCCTTATAAGTCAAAGAATGAAGCAACATTATGTTGAGCATTGTGTGGAGTGACCGAAAGTAAAGTAAAAAATGATTTAGTATATTAAATTGCACCTTTAGCAATAAATAATCACATAACAAGAAAAGATAAAAATAATAAAGGATTAGATAGAAATATTTTATATTTAAGAGAAATTAGTATCTTAAGTCCATGTTTAGAAAACGCAACAATAAAATATTTTTGTGATGAACAATGTAAAAATAATACTAGTACTAGTGAATGAAGAACTGGTGACTTATATGTAGCTATTAGATCAAATATATATGACCGAAATTATAAGGGCTCAACAAATCCAATTAAACTAGCTCTCAAATAATTAATGGAATTTAATCATGCCAGTCTGTACAACCAGTAAAGCAGTAATCGTAAA
>NW_016930545.1:0-863 GCF_001483705.2 Eufriesea mexicana
TCTGGGGCCGCCAGCATATGTGGTCGCGGCACGCTAGGTTCAGTTATGTTACGTTTGGTTAGGATTTGTTAGGTTAGGTTTGGTCATGATATCCTTCACTTCTGTGCTTTTCTCTGTTTTTCGGTGGAAATCTGCGATCTGCTGTGCTCTAACATGCTCGGCTTGGCAATGATGATGTCAGCAATTGTTGTCTCGGCACGTTAGTTCGAGATGTGCTTCGTTTGACTAGGTTAGGTTATGTCAGTATAGGTTAGGATATCATTGACTTCTGTGCTGTACACTGAAGTGCTGTTGATTTCTGCGCTCTACTGTGCCCTAGTATGTTCTGCTTGGCTCTGTGGAGGCCAGCAATAGTGGTCTCGCCAAGTTAGGTTAGGAATGTGGAGGACAGCAATAGTGGTCTCGCCAAGTTAGGTTAGGACACGCTACGTTTGGCTGGGTTACGTCTGCGATGGCTAAGTTTGTATAGCCTCGACTTTTCTGCTATACACTGCTATCCGATGGAACTATATGCTCTGCTCTCTTCTATTATGCTCTGCCTGGCGCTTTGGAAGCCGGCCATACTGGTCGCGGCACGTTATGTTATGTTAGATTGCGTTTGGTCAGGTTAGGATACTTTGGGTTAGGTTAGGATATCTCTGACTTCTGTACCCAACACAGCTATCCTATCGACTTCTGGGCTTTGCTGTGCTCTGTCGCACTCTGATGCTCGGTGTGGTGGCCAGCAGTAGTGGTCTCGGCTCGTTAGGCTCTGTTAGTCAACGTTTAGTTTGGCTACGCTGGTTTGTGTTGGGTACAGGTAACTTGGACTCTCGTGGCATGCACATTTATTCGGTGGATTTCAGCGCTCTGATATGCTCTGC
>NW_016930546.1:0-3259 GCF_001483705.2 Eufriesea mexicana
GCCGTTTTGTGGACTTCTGCGTTCTACTCTGCTCTCATATGCTCTTCTTGGTTCAAGGGTGGCAGAGCAATATGTGTCCCTTCACGTTAGGTTGAGTCATTCTACGTTTCGTTATGTTAGGCTGGGCCGGGTTTGGATAGGATGGCTTTGACTTTTTCGCTATACACTCCTATTCGGTGGATTTCTGCGCTCCACTCTGATCTATTATTCTCTGCTATGCTCTGAGGAAGCCAGAAGTAATGGCCGCTGCGCGATAGACACTGTTACGTTATATTTGGATAGGTTAGGCTCGTTTGGGTTAGTTTGGGATATGTTTGTCCTTTGTGCCATACACTGCCATTTAATGGACTACTGCGCTCTACTCTCGTCTAATATGCCCTGCTTTTCTCTGAGTGGGGCAGCAATGGTTGTCTCGGCACGTTGGGATGAATTACACTTCGTTTGGCTATGTTACGTTCGGCTTGGTTTCGTTTGGTCATGTCTGGACATTATAGCTTTGACTATTGCGCTGTACACAGCTTTTGGGCCGATACCTGCGATCTGCATTGCTCTGGTATCCTCTGCTGTCTATGGGAAGGCCAGTGAGAGTGTTCGTGTCACGTTTGGATGGGTTAGGTTACGCTTGGTTAGGTTACGCTAGGTAACGTTTTGTTAGGATGGCTTCGCCTTTTACGCTTTGCACCGCTATACGGTCGATATCTTCACTCTACATTTCTCTACTATGCTCCGTTCGACTCTCGGCATGCCAGCAATCGTGGTCGAGGCACGTAAAGTCGAGTTAGTTTATGTTTGGTAAGGTAAGGTTTGGCTAGGTTTGGCTAGGATAGCTTTGACTTTCGTGCTGTACACAGTCAGTCGGAAGATTCCAGCCCACTACTGTGCTCTAGTATGTTCTGCCTGGCTATGCGGATGCTTGCAATAGATGTCTCGGCCGGTTAGGTTTAGTTATTCTACGTTTGGATAGGTTAGGCTGTGTCTTGTTTAGTTAGAATGCCTTTGACTTTCGTGTTATACACTGCCACTATGTGAAACTCTGCGCTCTACCCTCCTCTTAAATGCTCAGCTTGGCGTTGGGGAGGCCAGCAATTATGAGCTAGGCACGTTAGGTTGCAATTGGTTACGCTTGGTTTGGTTACGTTATGCCTGATTAGGTTAGGGTATATCCTACTTTCTTGCTACATACTGCTATTCGGGCTACTTCAGCGTTCTGCGTTTGCTCTGCTATAAGCAGCTTGGCTCTCGTGATGCCAGCAGCAGCGGTCGTGACACGTAACGTTGGTTTACGTTATGTCTGCTTATGTTACGATTGGTCAGGTTAGGAGAGGATCGTTCTGATTTTCGTGCCATAGAATTATTTTCGGTGGACTTCTGCCCTCTACTCTGCTACACGGTCATCTGATTGGCCCTGTGGATTCCAGCAATAGTGGCCGCGGCACATTATGCTGAGACTGCTATGTCGGGTTAGGATATGATAGCTTGGGTTTGGTCAGTGTTTCTTCGACTTCTGTGCTGTACACTGTGATTGTATGTATTTCAACGATCTGCTATCCTCTGATACGTTCTGCTTGGCTCTGGGGAGACCAGCAATAGTGGCGGCGGCACGTAAGTTTGAGTCTGTCACGTTTGGTTGTGTTAGGACTGGTTAGGTTAGGATGGGGTACCTTTGACAATTGTGCCATGGACCGCTATTCGGTGCGGCTCTGCGCTTTGTTGTGCTCTAGTATGTTTTGCTTGGCCTTGGGGGGCCAGCAGAATTGTTCTCGGACCGTTAGTCTGTGCTAGGTCGCGTTTGGTTATGTTACGTTTCGTTAGGTTAGGATTGTATAGTATTAACTTTTAGGCTATACACGGCTATTCGGTGGAAGCCTGCGATCTGCATTGCTCTACTATACTCTGACCATCTCTGGGGAGACCAGCAACAGCGGTCCCGGCAAGCTAGGATAAATTACGTTTCGTTCGGCTAAGTTTGGTTACGGAGTGTTACAATAGGAAAGCATCGACTTTGGGCTACACGCTGCTATTGTATGGTCTTTTGCGCACTTCTGTGGGCTATCAAACACTGTTTGTCTCTGTGGACGCCCGGAATAGTGCTCTCCGCACGTTATGTTGAGTTATGTTACATTTGTTTGGGTTAGGTTTGGCTACGTTTGGTAGGGATGTCTTCGACTTTTGCGCTATACACTGCTTTTCGAAGATTTCATGGTTCTACATTGCTCTGTTGTAATCTGCTGAGCTTTAGTGTGGCCAGTGGCAGCAGTCGTGCCACGTCAGGTAGGGTTACGTTACATCTGCTTTTATTACGCTTGGTTAGGTTAGGATAGTATAGTTCTGACTTTTGTGTTATACACTGCCACTAGGTGGACTCCTGCGCTCCACTGTGTTCTAGTATGATATGCTTGGCGCTGGGGAGACCAGAAATTGTGGTCTAGGCAGGTTAGGCTGAGACACGTTGCGTTTGGTTGTGTTACATTCGGATAGGTTAGGGCAGGGTGGCTTTGACTTTTGCGATATACACTGCAATTCTGTGAATTTCTGCCTTCTCTATGGCACTACTATACCATGCTCGACTCTGCGGGGGCCAGCTGTAGCGGTCGAGGCACGATAGGTTGGGATATGTTTCGTTTGGTTGTGTTAGATTGGGTTACGTTTGGTTAGGATGGCTCTGACCTTTGCGATGTACGCGCATAATCGGCGGATTTCTGCACTCTTCTGTGCTCTAGCATGCTCTGCTTGGCTCAGGGGAAGTCTGTAATAGTGCTCTCGGCAGGTTAGTTTGAAATAGGGTACGTTTGGCTATGTTATGTTAGCTTTGATTAGGTTCGCGTAGCTTCCAATTTTCTGCTATACCCAGCGATTCTATCGATCCCTGCGCACAACTGCCCTCTATTGTGCTCTGCTTGGCTCTGTGGAGGCGAGCAATACTGGTCGTGGCACGCTAGGTGGAGTTATATTACGTTCGGTTAGGTTAGGTTTGGTTAGGTTTGGTTGGGATAGCTTTGACATTTGTGCTCAACACTGATACTCTAAGGACTTCTGTGCTCTACTGTGCGCTGTCATGTTCATCTTGTGTCTGAGGAAACCAGCAATATTGGTCGCAGCACGTTAGGCTTAGTTATTCTACGCTTAGATAGGTTTTGTTAGGACAGGTTAAAGGACAGGTTAGGTCAGGGTATCTTTGACTTTTCTGCTGTAGTCTGCGATTCTATGGATTTCTGCGCCATGCTCCCCTCTAATATGTTCTGCTTGGCTCTCGAGAGGC
>NW_016930547.1:0-235 GCF_001483705.2 Eufriesea mexicana
GTAAGGAGGTATGGAAGGATGGATGTATGGATGGATGGATGTGCGGATGGATAGATGTATGAAAATATGGTCGTATGTATGTTTGGATGTATGTACGTATGTATGTTTTAATGTATGGATGTATTTGAGTTATGTATGTAGGGGTGTATGTATGTATCGACGTATGGATGTACGAATGTATGGTTGTACGGATGCATGGATGTATGGATGTGTGGGTGGATGAACGGATGTGTGG
>NW_016930547.1:422-1034 GCF_001483705.2 Eufriesea mexicana
ATGTCTGGATGGATGGATGGATTGTTGGGTTGATGTATGGATGGATGTATGTATGGATCGATCGATGTATAGATGGATGAATGTTTGGATGTATGTATTGATGTATGTATGAATGTCTGGATGGGTGGATGGATTGTTGGGTTGATGTATGGATGGATGGATGTATGGATCGATGGATGTATGGTTCGCTGGATGTATGGATCGATGGATGTATGGTAGGATGGATGTATGGATGTGTGGATGTATATATATATGGCTATATGGATCGGTGGATGTATGGTTGGGTGAACGTATGGATGGATGGGCGTATGGAGGGATGGAAGTACCGATGGATGTATGTATGGATGGATGGCTGTATGGACGTATGGATGTATGGATGGATAGACGGATGGATTGGTGGATTGATGTATGGACGGACAGATGTAAGGATCGATGGATGTTTGGATGGGTGCTTGTATGGGTCGATAGGTGTATGGTTCGATGTATGTATGGATGGGTGGTTGTATGGATGGATAGATGTGTAGAAAGGTGGACGTATGGATGGATTTGTGTGTGAATGAATGGTTGTATGGATGGATGGATGTATGGATGGTTTGAGGTATGGATGTACGG
>NW_016930548.1:0-500 GCF_001483705.2 Eufriesea mexicana
TCCAATGGCAAGTACAGCCACCTGGTTGCCATGGAATAATTCTATTCAAAATCTATAACGTTTAATACCTTGGTGAAAAGATCGTCTAACGCCTGCAATTCAATGGCAAGTACAGCCATCTACTTGCCAGAGAATTGGTCTACTCAAAACATATAATCTGTTATAGCCTGCTGAATAGGTCGCCTAACGCCTTCAACAAATGGCAAGTACAGCCATCTACATGCCAGAGAAAAGGTCTATTCAAAATCTATAACATGTTGTAGCTTAGTGAATAGATCGCCTAACGCCTTCAATCCAATGGCAAGTACAGAAATCTACTTGCCAGAGAATAGGCCTATTCAAGATCTATAATCTGTTATAGCTTGGTCAATACATCGCCTAACGCCTTCAATCCAATCGCAAGTACAGCCACCAAGGTTCCAGAGAATAGGTCTAGGAAGAACCTATAACCTGTAATATCCTGGTGACCAGATCAACTAACGCCTTCATTCCAATGGCAA
>NW_016930549.1:0-559 GCF_001483705.2 Eufriesea mexicana
GTCGAAGCAACCCCATCCTAATATATCCAATAATAGCATAACCAAACGTAGCATAACACAACCTACCGTACCCCGCCCGTTATTGCTGGCCTTCCCAAAGTCACGCAGAAGATACTAAAGGAAAATAGGGCGCATAGGCCCACAGAATCGCAGTGCGCAGCACAAAACTCATATCTATCGCAATATAACCCATGCTAACATAACCTAACCGAACGTAGCCTACCTCAACGTAACGCGCCGCGTCCACTATTGCTGTCCGCCCCAAGGCGAAGCAGAATGCAGTAGAGCTGCGACGTGCGCAGAAATCCACCGGACATTAGTGTCTAACACGAAAGTCATAGCCACCATTACCGAAATTAACCCAAGCTAAGTTAGCCAAGCGCCACATAACTCAACCTAACGCGCCGAGATGAATATTGCTGGCATTCCCGTGGCTAAGGAGAAAACACCAGAGCACAGCAGAGCTCAAAAATCCACCGAATTGAAATGTATCGCGCAAGAGTCAAACATAACCCAACATAACTTGGCCTAACCTAACATATCCAAACGTAGTTTAGCT
>NW_016930550.1:0-770 GCF_001483705.2 Eufriesea mexicana
GTCATTAAATAGAATTTTCCTGGCAGATTCTACTGCATTGCAATAGCTATAGCGCTCCGGAAGTATCTCTCCTCCTTACTTAGGGAAGGAAGTTAGCTCACCACGGTATTAGTCGAAATTATCAATAAAATTGAACTTTCCAGCCCGATTCTGCAGCATTGGAATGGATATAGCACGCCAAAAGGATCTTTCCTCCATACTTATGCAAGGAAGCTTGCTCAAAAAAAAGCAAGAAAGGTAGCTCACCACGATATTAGTTGAAAATGTCGATAAAATCGAAACTGCCAGGCACATTCCATATCATTGCGATGGTTGTAGCAGGCCAAAAGGATCCTACCTCCTTACCTATGCAAGGAAGTAAGCTCACCACGATATTATTCAAAATGACAATAAAACTGCACTTTCCAGCCAGATTCTATAGCATTGCAATGGTTATAGCACGCCAATAGAATCTCTCCGACTTATTTATGCAGGAAAGATAGCTAATCACGATATAAGTCGAAAATGTAAACAAAATTGAATCTGTCAGGCACATTCTCTATAATAGCAATGGCTATAGTACGCCAAAAGGGTCCTTCCTCCTTACCTATGCAAGGAAGTCAGCTCACCACGATATTAGTCGAAAATGTCAATGATATTGAATTTTATGACAATAAAATTGAATTTTCCAGCAAGATTCAATAGCATTGCAATGCCTATGGAATGCTAACAGAACCTTTCCTCCTGATTTATGGAAGAAAGATAGCTCACCACCATATTAGTCGTAAATG
>NW_016930551.1:0-460 GCF_001483705.2 Eufriesea mexicana
GGTATTCATAGCGATTCTATGGTTTTCTGCCAGCTACTCCCAACTAATGTGCTCTGCTTGTCTCTGGGGAGCCCAGTAAGTGGGGTCGCGGCACGTTAACGTAACTTAGGGTACGTCTGGCTATATTACGATTCTTTAGGTTAGGAGAGGATAGCTAGGGCTTTAGTGATATAGTCTGCCATTAGGTGGACTTCTGCGTCCCACGGTGCGCTAATATTTTCAACTCGACTCTGGCAATACCAGCAATAGCTGTCCCGGCACTTTGTGATGAGTCAGGTTACGTTCCGCCTCGTTGGGTCAGGATAGGCTTTGTCAAGATAGCTTTAACTATTGTGCTGTACGATCGTGTGGAGGCCACTATTGCTGCCCTCGCCGGAGCCAAGCAGGACATACTATCGCGCAGTAGAGCGCAGAACACCACAGAATATAAGTGTACAGCACAAAAGTTAAAGCTATCTTG
>NW_016930552.1:0-3467 GCF_001483705.2 Eufriesea mexicana
CATACATCCATCGATCCATAAATCTATCCGTTCATTCACCCATCCATGTATACATCCATACATCAACACGACCATACATCCATAAACCCGTCCATTCGTACCTCCATCATTCGAAACATCCATCCATCCATATATCCATACATATATAAATCCATACATCCATACATCCGTACATTCGTCCGTACGTACCTCAATCCATCCACACTTCCACCCATCCACAGCTCGATCCACCCACACATCCATTCATCCATAAATCCATACATATATACATCCATCCATCCATACATCCATACATATATAAATCCATTCATCCGTACATCCGTACATTCGTCCATCCGTGCCTCAACCCATACACAATTCCACCCATACATACAGACATCCATCCATACATACATCCACTCGTACATCCATACTTCTTTAAATCCATCCAACCCAACATCCACCCATCCATACATCCATCGTACCTTACATCCTTCCATCCATACATCCATCCACCAATCCATCCATCCTTTCATGCAGCCATACACACATCAATACACAGATCCATACATACACCTATACATTCATCCATACATACATCCATACATAAATTCTTACATACATCCATCCATACATCCATACGTTTATCCAAACAAACATCCATACATACATCCGTTCTTCCGTCCATCCACACATCCATTCATCCACCCACACATCCTTACATCCATGCATCCGGACATCCATACATTCGTACATCCATGCATACATACATACATAACTCAAATACATGCATACATTCAAACATCCATCCATACATACATCCTTACATCCATACATCCATCCTTCCATACATCCATCCATCCATACATCCACACATCCATACATCCACACATCCATACATCGATCGATCCATACATCCATCCATCCATACATCAGCCCACCAATCCATCAATCCATCATTACATTCATACATACACCAATACATCCATCCATCCATCCATTCATCCATACATCCATACATCCATACATCCATACATCCATCCATCCATACATCCCGCCATACACCCATCCATAAATCCATCCATACATCCCGCCATACACCCATCCATAAATCCATCCATACATCCATCCAACCATACACCCATATTCTCATAAACTCATGCACCCATATATTCATACATCCAGCCATCCATCCGTCCATCCATCCATCAATACATCCATCCATACATCCGTCCATACATCCACAAATTGATCCATCCTTACATCCATCCATCCATGCATCCAACCATACGTCGATCCAACTATACGTCGATCCAACCATACGTACACATATTCATACATTCATTCATCCATACAATCATACATCCATCCATGCATTCATCCACCCACAATCCCATCCATTCATACTGATACCCAACCATGCATCCATCCTTCCGATCGTCCACCCATCGATATATCCATCCATCCATACGTCCAACCATGAATATATCCATCCGTCCATACACCCATCAATCGACACATAGAACCATCCATACATCCACACTCACAGCCATACAAACATCCATACATTCACTCCTGCATACATCCATGCAGACACCCATACATACATCCAGATACACATCTATACATACATCCATACATACGTTCATGCATGCGTCTATACATACATCCATGCTTCCATACATCCATCCATTCGAACATCCATCCTACCATACATCCACCAATCCATACACCCATCTTTCCATACATCCAACCATCCATACATCCAACCAACCATCCATCCATCCATACATACATCGATCAATACATCGATCCATCGATACATGCGTCCATACGTGCATGCATACATACATCCTTACATACATGCACACATACACCCATATATTCGTCGACACATACATCCATACGCACATCCATACATCCATTCATCCGCACATCCACATACACATAAACACATACATCCATCCATACATGCAACCACGAATATATCCACCCTTCCATACATCCATCCATGCATCCATCCGTCCACCCGTAAATCCAGCCATTCACCCATCCTTCCATACACCCATACATCCGTCCAACCGTAAATCCTTTCATACGTCCATACATTTACGCTTCCATCCATCAATACATTCTTACATACATCTACCCATACATACATCGATAGATACATCCACACGTACATCCACATTTCGAACCATCCATACATCCATCCAACCATACATCCATCCTCCCATACATCCATAAATCCATACATCCATACATACATACATCCATCCATTCTAACATCCATACATCCACACATCCATCCGTCCATTCATCCATCCACCCATATATCCACCCATACATACACCCATACAACCATAAATCCATCCACGCATCCATCCATCCATCCATCCAACCACGCATCGTTCCATCCGTACGTTCATCCATCCATTCATCCATCCATACGTACATTCTGGCATCCATACTTCCATCCACCCAAACATACATCCATCCATATATCAATCCACCAATACATCCATCCATTCATAAATACACCATTCCGTACACCCACCCATACATCCATATATCCACACATCCGCACATACATCCACCCATACACCCACACATCCATACATCCATCCATCAATACATCCATACATCCGTACATACATCCATACGTACATACATATATACATCCATACATTCAGAAATACACACATCCATAAACACATCAATACATACATACATCAACACATACATACATACAAACGTTCATACATATACCCTTCCATACATGTATCTATACATCCATACATACGTCCGTTCATACATCCATCCATCCACACATTCTTTCATACATACATCCAAACATCCACCCATCCATCCATCCATCCATCCATCCATCATTCAATCTATCCATCCATCCATAAATCCGCCCATCCATACATTCACACATCCATACACACATCCATCGATATATCCGTTACACCTATACATACATCCATACATCCATCCATCATTACATCCATCCATCCATATATCCATCCACCCGTACACCATCCCATCCGTTCATACAACCCACCATCCATCCATCCACCTAACCATCCGTCCACACAACCATACATACGTACGTCCATACGACCATACAACCATACATCAATACATCCACCCATCCATACATACAATCGTCCATACATCCATACATCCATACATCCATACATTCACCCATCCATACATCCACCCAACCATGCATCCGTCCACACATAAATCCATCCACGATTGCATACATACATACATACATACATACATACAAACATACACCCTTACATGCACACATGCGTACATCCATACAACCATCCGTTCATGTACCTGTCCCTCCATTCATACGTCCTACCATAAATCCATACATACATACACCCACCCATCCTACCTCCCATCCGTCCATCCACGCATACATCCATACATCCATACATCCGTACACCCATACATTCGTAAATGAATAC
>NW_016930553.1:0-591 GCF_001483705.2 Eufriesea mexicana
AAACTGACAACTTGAGAATTAAAACTCAAAAAGCAATTGTGAAAGCAACATTGTTGGAAAATTTGTGCCTCTTAGTCGAAAAGCACGGTAACCCCAGATACAAAAGATGATAAGAACGGGAGATGCTATAGTTACCCCCTAATTAATAATTCCATCGAATCTCATATATACCTGTTTCCTCAAATCAATCGAATTAATTCTCAAAAAGCAACTGCGAAAGCAACACTGTTGGAAAATTCGTGCCACTAGTCGAAAAACACGGTAACCCCAGATACAGAAGATGATAAGAACGGGAGATACTATAGTTATTCTTCAATTAATAATTCCACCGAATTTCACATATACCTGTTTCCTCAAATCAATCGAATTAATTCTCCATAAGCAACTGCGAAAGCAACACTGTTGGAAAATTCGTGCCTCCTAGTCGAAAAACACGGTAACCCCAGATACAGAAGATGATAAGAGCGGAGGATACTATAGTTATTCTTCAATTAATAATTCCATCGAATCTCACATATACCTGTTTCTTCAAATCAATCGAATTAATTCTCAAAAAGCAACTGCGAAAGCAACACTGTTGGAAAATTCGTG
>NW_016930554.1:0-1124 GCF_001483705.2 Eufriesea mexicana
CAGCATTGCAATGGCAATAGCACGCCAATAGTATTCTTCCTCCTTGTTAATGCAAGAAAGATATCTCATCACAGTATTAGTCGAAAATATCAATCAAACTGAAACTTCCAGCCAGATTCTATAGCACTGCGACTGGTATTGCACGCAAATAGAATCTTTTCTCCTTATTTATGCAAGAAAGTTAGCTCGCCACGATAATATTCGTATATGTGGGTAAAATTGTACTTCCCATGCAGATTCCATAGCATTGCAATGTCTATAGCACGCCAATGGAATCTTTCCTCCTTATTTATGTAAGAAAGTTAGCTCACCACGATATTAGTCGAAAATGCCAATAAAATTTAATTTTCCAGGCTGATTATATGTCATTGCAATGGCTATAGCACGCAATTAGAATTCTTCCTCCTTACTTATGCAAGAATGTTAGCTCAACCCGATATTAGTCGAAACTGTCTGTATAATGATATTTTCCAGCCAGATACTATAGCACTGCAACGGCTACAGCACGCCAACGGAATCTTTCCTCCTTATTTATGCAAGTAAGCTAGCTCACCACGATATTGGGAGAGAATGCTAATAAAATTGGATTTTCCTGGCAGATTCTGTAGCATTGCGATGGCTATAGGACGCCAATAGTTACTTTCTTCCTTATTCAGGCAAGAAAGTTAGCTCACCGGGATATTAGATGAAAATGTTAATAAAATCTGATTTTCCAGCCAGATACTATAGCACTGCAACGGGCATAGAGCGCAAATAGAATCTATCCTCCTTATTTATGCAAGTAAGCTAGCTCACCACGATATAATTCGAAAATGTCAATAAAATTGGATTTTCCAGTCAGCTTCTATAGCACTGCAACGGGCATAGAGCGCAAATAGAATCTATCCTCCTTATTTATGCAAGGAGGTTAGCTCACCGCGGTATTAGCCGAAAATGCCAATTAAATTATATTTTCCAGTCAGATTCTGTAGTATTGCATTGGAAATAGCACAACAAAAGAATATTTCTTACTTATTTAAGCATGAAAGTTACCTAACAACGATATTAACCGAAAATGTCAATAAAATTGAATTTTCCAGCCAGTTTCTATAGGACTGCAACGGGTATAGCGCGCAAATAGAATC
>NW_016930555.1:0-2396 GCF_001483705.2 Eufriesea mexicana
TTCATCTATACATACATCCATCCGTACATCCATCCTTCCACACATCCATCCATCCATACATCCGCCCATCCATACATCCATCGAACCATACATCCATTTATCCATACAAGCACCCATCCAACCATCCATCGATCCATTCATCTGTCCATCCATCCATCCACCCATCCATACATTCATACATCCACACATTCAAAAATCCAACCTTCCTTACATCCATCCAGCCACACATACACCCATACATACATCCATTCATCCATCCATCCGTATATTCGTCCAACCATAAATCCATATATTCATACATCCATACATCCATAAATCCACCCATCCAAATATCCGTTCATCCGTACATACATACTTCCATGCGTCCATCAATCCATACATCCGACCATCCATACACCCATCGATCCATTCATCCATACAACAATCCATCCATCCATCCATCCATACATCCATAAATACATCAATACATAGATCGATACATACACATACACATTCGTCCATTTATACATCCATACACACATCCTTCCATACATCCATCCATCCATAAATCCACCCTCCCATACATCCGTAGATCCATTCATCCATCCATCCATACATCCATCCAACAATCCATCCATCCATCCATACATACATACATCAATACATATATCCATCCAACCATACATCCATATATATATACGTCCATACATCCACACATCCGTACATCCATTCAATCGTACATCAATACATACATACATTCATACATCCACACATCCATACATCCATACATTCATACGTACATACATCCACACATCCATACATCCATTCCTCCATACAGCCGTACATCCGTCCAAACATACATCCATAAATTAATAAATCCCTTTATCCATAAATCCATCCATCCGTACTTCCATCCAAGGTTAGGTCCATCCATCCATACATCCATTCATATATACATCGATACATCCATCCATCAATACACCCATACAACCATACATACATACATCCACACAAATATACATCCGTACATCCATACATCCGTACGTCCGTCTATTCATACCTCAATCCACCCATACATATTTCCATCCATTCATCCATCATCCGATGAGCCCATCCACCCATACGTTCATCCATACACCAATACATACATCCACACAAACATCCATACATACATTCATACATTCATACACTCATGCAGCCATATATACATCCGCCCGCACATTCATCCATGCGCGCAGCTACAAATCCTCGCATCCATACATCCATACATATTAGCATCCTTACTGCCGTCCATCGATAATTCCATCCATCCATACGTCCATACATATAGACGTCCATACATCCATACATACGTACATCCGTCCATCCATACCTCAAACCACCCATACACCCAGCCTTCCGTACAGCCATCCTTCCATCCATCCACGCACCCATACATCTGTCCACACAAACATATATCCATCCATAGATCCACCCGTCCATACATATATCCATCCATACATCCGTCCACCGATGCGTCCATCCATCCATACACTCATACATACATCAATACATACATCCATACATACACCCACACATACATCCATACATACACACATACATACACCCTCACACACATCCATACATACATCCATTCATACATCCATACATACATCCATACATGCATCCATACAAACAACCATGCATACATCCATAAATACATCTATACATATATCCATACATACATCCACCCATTCATCCATACATTCACCCATACATCCATACATTCATCCATCTATACACATATCCATCCATCGATGCATCCATACATCCACACATCCATTCATCCATAAATCCTACCATCCGTACTTCCAACCGTCGATGCACCCATCCATCCATACGTCCATACATACATCCATACATACACTCATAATCATACATACATCCATACAGGCGTACATACATACAACTTCATATACATCCATACACACATCCATTCATGCATCCATACATACACCCATACATACATCCATACATTCTTACACTCATGCATCCATACATACATCCGTCCGCACATTCATCCATGCACACATCTACACATCCTCGCATCCATACATCCATACATATTACCATCCTTACTGCCATCCATCGATAATTCCATGCATCCATACATCCACCCAACCATACATGCAGCCATACATACATCCATACATACATCCATAAATCCATTCATCCATACATCCATCCATCCATACATCCATCCATACATACATTCATACATTCCCACATCCATACATGCATACATTCGTAGATCAATACATCCGTTCATCCACACATCCATACATACATGCATAGATATATCCATACATGCATAAGTACATACATCCATACATCCATCCATACATACGCCCTTCCATCCACCCATGCATCCGTTCTTC
>NW_016930556.1:0-701 GCF_001483705.2 Eufriesea mexicana
GTATGGATGGATCGATGTATGGATCGATGGATGCATGGATGGGTGCTTGTATCGATCGATGGGTGTATGTTTCGATGGATGTTTGGAAGGGTGGATGTATGGATGGATGGATGTATTGTTCGATGGAAGTATGGATGGGTGGATGTATGGATGGATGGATGTTTGGATGGATTGAGGAATGGATGGACGGATGTACGGATGTATGGATGCATGGATGTATATATGTATGGATGTATGGATGTATGGATGAATGGGTGTATGGAAGGATTGATGTACCGATGGATGTATGTATGGATGGATGGCTGTTTGGGCGGATGGATGTATGCATGGATGTATATATGTATGGATGTATGGATGAATGGATCGACGGATGTATGGATGGGAGGACGTATGGATGGTTGGGCGTATGGAAGGATTGATGTACCGATGGATGTATGTATGTGTGTATGTATGGGTGTATGGAAGGATGTATGTATGGGTGTATGTATGGACGAATGTATTGGTGTATGTATGGATGTATGTATTGATGTATGTATGGATCTATGGATGGATGGATGGATGGGTTTTTGTATGGGTGTATGGATGGATAGATGGATGGAATGGAGGGTAGATGTATGGATGGATGGATGTATGGATCTGTGGGTGTATGTATTGTTGGACGTATGGATGGATAGCTGCATGGATGAATGGATGTATGGATG
>NW_016930557.1:0-1485 GCF_001483705.2 Eufriesea mexicana
GAGCGAAGGATGGTAAGCGAATATGCATCGAGGGGTGTCATCGTTTTGATAGCTAATCGCAGGCGATGATGCCTCTTGGACTGGTAAAACGGGAATGTGGGGCAGGATGTATAATAAAATGTGCTATCTACCACTTTCTCTCGTTATCCAATGCCGGACGTTAAAAATGTCGTGGATTCGAAGACCAGTACCTATACGCGCCGTGAAATCTCGATTGCGTCTCGGTTTTCAGTTATTTGGAATTTAACCATTGAGTATTAGTGTTTCGTAATCAGAAATTGTTTGTGTTACAAACAACTTGATGGAAATGTTTGGGAACTTTATATAGGTGTATCTGTGCCACGCGTTTTTTCATTATTGTTAGGCACTCTCGGTTCAGTGTCCGTCAGCAGTGGATTCATGACGTGAAATTGATATGCATATATTTGTGCGGGTGTCTCTTGTTTAATATTGGTGCTTCCGGGATGCAGCTTATATCTGAATATAGTATACATATTATACGAAGCAATTGCATAAAGATAAGAGAGTGCATATGATCATTCTCTTACCTTAATGATAAACATCAAGGATAATTTTATTGCAGAAAGGGTATTTTTTGAATACATATGGAAACAGGAAGTCAGGATTTCATTACATCGTCGGGTTCGGTAGTACTGACCTTAAGATTTATTTTAGAGAATACGAATTTAGTATATAAAATTGATATAAGGAAACTGTATAAATGTATGGTAAGCTTTGTATTGAGGTATTGATGATCTTGTGTTTCGATTATTTTTTATTCTGGCATTATTTGGTAATGTGATTTATTCTTACTGATCCATTAGGTTCAAAAGTATCAGGATTCTAAGAAAACCTAGCATATCCGTTATGTTTTTATAGAAAACATTGATGCTAGAATTTCAATGCAAGTATCCATTATGTGACACCTCTGTTCCGTATTTTTAATTCTTTCTGTCAGGAACATCCTGTTAGGCTAATCGCTTTTTGTGGTTCAGTAGATAAGGAGGTATAACGACAAAGGAACTGTCCAGAAATATCCATTCCTATTTAATTCCTGAATTTCATAAATCTTACTGGTTAAACCAGGATATTCAAATATCTTAGCGTAACGTAATTTGTATTCTAATATTCTGATGCTACATTACGGTCTTATGCTGTTAGAGGTAATAATAAAAATAAATAAAGCTAGAGTTGCCTTATTAGGTTCAAATATATAAGTTTGTAAGTAACAGAATTGTAAACCCTTTAGATTGAATGAAACTCCTTTTAATCTACAATTCCCTACGCATTTAATAAGACAAAAATGCATACTGGATTTCTAAATTATATATAAAGGCGTAAAACTGATAAGCAATATTTTAGATTATAAATCTCCTTTCCTGCGAAAAATGGCTCATAATGTTCTCCTCCTCCCTTCATTCGTAATGAAAATAACACATCTTATCGTGAATAGTATACAATGAGAAATACTTAGATCAGAATTGG
>NW_016930558.1:0-436 GCF_001483705.2 Eufriesea mexicana
GCGGTTCCTTTGGTTTTGTTATGTTACGTTTGTCTATGTTCGATTGTTTAGGTATGTAGAGGATAGCTGTGACTTTGGTGCTATACACTGCAATTCGGTGTACTCCTGCGCTCCACAGTGGTCTGTTGTGTTCAGCTTGGCTACGGGAAGGGCCGCAATATTGGCCTCAGCAGCCGACGCTGTGTTAGACTACGTTTGGATGGTTTTGGTTAGGTCAGGTAAGGCTAGGTTATCCTTTCTCATGTGCTTTACACTGCAACGCCGCGGATTTCTGTGATCTGCCGCGCTCTAGCGTACTCTGCATGTCTCTTGGGTGGTCAGCAGTTGTCGTGTAAGGCGCATAGGTGGAGTTAGGTTACGTTCGGTTAGGTTATCGTTGGCTTGGTTAGGAGAGGATACCTACGACTTTTGTGCTACACGCTGCTCTTCGGTGGAT
>NW_016930558.1:1880-7590 GCF_001483705.2 Eufriesea mexicana
TGCACACGGGAGAGCGGCGGGTTTCTGCGCTGTACTGTGCTCTACTATGTTCTGGCCTGCTCTGTGGTTGTCAGCAATAGTGGTCTATGCATCTTTGTTGTCTTTGTTTATGTCAGGCTAGAATTGCTTTGACTTTTGTGCCACACACTGCCATTCGGTGGATTTCGGCGCACCAGTGTGAACAAGCATGGTGAGCTTTGGTCTGGGGAAGCCAAGAATGTTGTCCGCGGCATGTTAGGATGAGTTAGGTTACGTTTGGTTGGTTTAGGTTGCGAGGGCTAGGTAAGGAATTCTTTGACCTTTGTGCTATGTACTGCTATTCGGATGCTGCCCGCGCTCTACATTGCTCTACTATAATCTGCTTGGCCCTGGGGTGGCGAGCAATGGTGGTCGTGGCACGTTGTGCAGAGATAGGTATGTTTTGCTAGGTTAGGGTAGCTCAGGTTTGGTTGGGATGACCTTGACTTCCTTGCTCTACACTGCTTTTCGGATGATTTCTGTTATCAACAGTGCTCCTCTATATTCTGCTTGACTACGGGGAGATAAGCAATAGACGTCGTGGCACGTTAGGTTGAGATAGGTATGTTTGGTTAGGTTTGGATGGGTTTGGTTTTGGTTACGATGACTTTGACTTCCGTGATGTACACTGCTTTTCGGTGGATTGCTGTTACCTACTGTGCTCTAATATGTTCCGCTTGTCTCCGGGGATGCCAGCAGCAGAGTTCGCGGCACGCTATGTTGGGTTATGCTAAGTTTCGTTTGGTTAGGTTGGGTCAGGTTAAGTTAAGGTGTCTCCGACTTTTGTGCTATATCCTCATATTCGGTGGATTTCTGCGAACACCATTGCTCTACTATGGACTGTTCGAATCACTGGAGGCGAGCAATGGTGGTCTTGGCACTTTAGGGCGATTTATATTACGTTTGGTTAGGTTAGGCTATGTCAAGCTCGGGCAGGTTATGTTTGACTTTCGTGCCATGCACTGCTATTTGGAGGACTTCTGCGCTCGAATGTGCTCTACTATATTTTGCTTGGCCCTAGGCAGGCCACCAATGGTGGTCGCGGCACGTTGTGTTGGGTTAGGCTACGCTAGATTAGGTTATGTTATGCTGTGTTTGGTCAGGATTGCTTCGAACTTCGTGCTATACACTGTAATTCGATGAGTTCCTATGATCTACTGTTCTCTAGTGTATTTTGCTTGGCTCTGTGGAGGCCCGCAAATGCGGTCGCGGCCCTCTCTTCTGAGTTACGCTGCGTTTGGTTAAGTAAGGGTAGGCCGGGTTATGTTACGATATCTTCGACTCTTGTGATACTCACTGTACGGCGGTGGATTTCTGCGCACTACTGTGTACCAGCGAACTCTGCTTGTCTCTGTGGCGGTAAGCAATATTTTTGTCTAATCTTGTCAGGTTGAGTTAGGTTACGTTTGAATGTGTATCGTTTTGCTATGCTAGGATAGGCTATCTTGGCTTTTGTGCTATTCACTGCCATTGGGTCTGGTATGCTCTACTTAGCTCTGGGGACGCCGGAAGTATTGGTCTCGTCACGTCATGATTATTTGCACTACGTTCGTATAGGTACGGCTGGGTGTGGTTAGGTCAGGTTATGTCCGGCTTTTGTGCTATACACTGCAAAACGGTGGATCTCTGCGCTCCACTGTACTCTAGCATATCCTGCTTGGATCTGGGGAGGCCAGAAACAGTGGTCTCGGCACGTTAGGTTGAGTTATGCTACGTTTGGGTACGTTACGTCTGGCGATGTTAGGATAAGATACTCTGGACCTTTGTACTATGCACTGCTAACCATGGACTTCTGCGCTCTACTGTGCTGTAGTATATTCTCCTGGGTTCTGGGGATGTCAGCAGTCGTGGCCTCAGCAAGTTGGATTGAGTTTAGGTACGTCTGATAATGTTTCGTATGGTTAGGTTCGGATAGAAAGCTTGGACTATGCTATGTTGTGTTTCGCTAAGCTTGGTTGGGTTAGGTTAGGTCACGTTAAGTTAGGATATCTTCGACTGTTGTGCTATACACGGCTATTCGACGGATTTCTGCGCACAAAATTACTCTACTTTACTTTGCTAGACTTAGAGGGGACTAGCAGTGGTTGTCTCGGCACGTAAAGTTGAGATATGTTACGTTTGGTTATGTTAGGTTAGGCAATGTTTGGTTAAGATAACTTTGACTCTCGTGCTATACACTTTCATTCGGTGTATTTCTGTGGTCTACTGTGCTCTACCATATTCTGCTTCGCTATGTGGAGGCCAGGGGCAGTGGTCGCTGCAAGTTATTTTGAGATGTGATACATTCGGTTAGGTTAGGCTAGATCAGTTTATGCTTGGGTACCTACGACTTTTGTCCTATTCACTACGATGCGATGGATTTCTGAGCTACACTGTGCCATTTTAAATTCTGCTTGCCTCCGCGGAGGCCAGCGGTAACGGTCCGGGCGTGTTAGGTTGGGTCAGGCTCAGCCCGGGTGTGTTACGTGTGGCTAGGTTAGGAAATGCTACTTTGACTATTGTGCTGTACACTGATATTCGGTGGATTCCTGCGACCTAATGTGCCCTAATGTGCACTGCCTGGCACTGGGGAGGCTAAGAGCAGCGTTCGCGGCACGCTATATGGAGCAATGCTACGTTTCGATGTGTTTGGTTAGGTCAGGCTATGCAATTGCTTCACTGCAATGTGGTGGACTCCTGCGCACAAGTGTACCCTACTATACTCTGCTCGACTCTGTGCTTGCGAGCAGTTGTGGCCCTGGCACGTTCGGTTCGAGATATTTTACGTTTGGTTAGGTAAGGTTAGGTCAGTTTAGGTTTAGTTTGGTTAAGATGGCTTCGACTTTCGTGCTACACACTGTTATTCGGTGGAGTTCAGTAATCGACTATGCTCCACTACATTCTGCTTGGCTCTGGGGAGGCCAGGTGATGTGGTCGCGGCACGTTGCTTTGAGCTAAACTACGCTTGGTTGTGTCAGGTTAGGTTAGGTAAGGTTTGGATATATTCGACTTTTGTGCTACACACTGCAATGCGATGTGTTTCTGCGCACTGCTGTGCTGTAGTACATTCTGCGAGTCTCCGTGGTGGCCAGCAGTGGTGGTCTTGTAATGTTACGTTGAGCTAGACTACGTTTGGTTACGCAACGTTTGGCTAGTTTAAGACCGGCTGGTTTGACTTTTATGCTGCACACATCTATTCCGGGCATTTCTGCGCCTTAAAGTGCTCTAATATGCTCTGTTTCGCTCTGGGGTTACCAGTAATAGTGGTCTCGGCACGTTCGGCTGAGTCAGGTTACGTTTCGTTAGCTTGGGTTAAAAAGTTTCGGTTAGGATTTCTCTGACTTTTTTGCCATGCACTGCTATTCGTTGGATTTCTGCGCTCTACTATGCACTAGTATGTTCTGCTTGGCTCTGGGCGGGGGGGGGGCAGAATTAGCGGTATCGGCACTTTAGGCTGAGTTAGGCTATGTTTGGCTATGTTACTTCAGGTTAGGTTAGGGGAGGATGGCTTTGGCTTCAGTGTTATAGTCTGTTGTTAGTGGATTTCTGCACCCTACAGTGATCTATTATTTCCAGCGTGGCTCTGGGAAGGCAAGCAACATTGGTCTCGGCACGTTAGTTTGGGTCATGTTACGCTTTGTTATGTTACGATTGGTTAGTTTAGGAGAGGATAGCTGTGGCGTTAGTGCTGTGGTCTGCTATTAGTTGGATTTCTGCTCCCTACAGAGCTTTAACACTTTCAACTTGCGTCTGGGAAGGCCAGCAATAGTGGTCTCGACACGTTATGATGGGTGATGTCACGTTCTGTTAGGACGTGTTAAGCTATGTTTTGTCGTGATAGCATTAACTTTTGTGCAGTACGCTGCTATTCGGTTGATTTTGTAGCTCCACTGTGCTCTGGTATGTCGAGCTTGACTCTGGGAATGGTTGAAATGGCGGTATCCGCACGTTAGTTAGAATTAGGCTATGTTTGGCTATTTTATGCTGGTTTGGGTTAGTTTTGGGTAACTCTGACTTTTCCGATATGCTCTGCGTTTCTATGGATTTCAGCGTCCTACACTCCACTGATGTGTTCTGCTTGGCTGTGGGGAGACCAGCAATAGTGCTCTCGTCATGTTAGGTTGAGTTGGGCTACGTTTCGTTGGATTGGGTTAGGTTAAGCACGGTCAGGCTAACTCAGACTTTCGTGCCCTACACTGCTGTTTGGAGTATTTCTGCGATGTACTGTTCTCTACTAAATAATGTTTAGCCCTGGAAATGCCACCAGCAACGGCCACGGCACGTTAAGTTGTGGCTGGATACGTTTGGTTAGGTTATGTTAGCTTGGGTTCGCCTGGATAGATATGACTCTTGTGCTATACATTGCGATTCATTGGATTTCTGCGCCCTGCTCTCCTCTAGTAAGTTCCGCTCCACTGTGCGGAGGCCGGCAACAGTGGTAGTTGTGCGATGGGTGGAGACATGTTACGTTTGTTTATGTTAAGATTGGACAAATTAGGATTGGATAGCTTTGACTCTTGAGCTATACACTGCTATTCGGCGGACTTCTGCGCTAAAGTGTCCTCTAGTACGTTCTGCTTGGCTCCAGGGTTGGCCAGCGGTAGTGGTCTCGGCACGTTGTGTTGAGCTACGCTACGTTCGGTCATGTTACGTTTGGTGAGGTTAGGATAGGATAGATTAGGATTTTGTGCTATACACTGCTGCCCGCGGATTTCTGCGCTCTACTGCGTTCGAATATCTTCTACTTGGCTTTGGGGTGGCCAGTGGTACTGGTCCTGGCACATTAGGTTGAGTAAGGTTACGTATCGTTAGGTTAGATTAGGAAGGCTCGGTTATTATTTCTTTGACTTCTGTGCTCTAAACTGCTATTCGGTGGATATCTGCACTCTACAATACTATACTATACACTGCTCGGCTCTGTGGAGGCGAGTGATAGTGGTCGGGGAACGTTATTTTGTGTCAGGTTATGTTTGATTATGTTAGGTTAGACTAAGTTCGGTTATGTTAGGTTTGGCTTTCGTGCTATACACTGTTATTCGGTGGACTTCTATGATCTAATGTGCCGTGCTCTATTCTGCTCGACTCTGATGAGGAAAGAAGCGGTGGCCATGGCAAGTAAGCTTGAGCTATGTTATGACCGGTTAGGTGAGGTTTAGCAATGTTTGGCAAGTGTAGCTCTGACATTCGTGCCACATAATGTTATTTGGCGGACTGCTGTGATCTACCCAGCTCTACATCATGCTGCTTGAATCTGGGTCGGCCACGAGCAGTGTTCGCGGCACGTTACGTTGATCTATGCTGCATTTGACATGGTGAAGTTAAGTAAGGTTATGTTAGGGTATCTGCTGCTTTTGCGTCATTCACTGCAATGAGGTTCATTCCTGCCCTCTACTATGCTATAGTACTTTTCGCTTGTCTCTGTGGTGGCAAGAAGTTTTGGTTTCGTCGAGTATGTTATATTTACGTTACGTGTGTATATGTTACCTTTGGCTAGCTTAGGACAGTTTACTCTAACTTTTGCGATATACGCTGGTATTCGTCGGATTTCTGCGCTCTAATGTGCTCTAATATACTTTGTTTGGCCCTATGGATGCCATTAATAGAGGTCGCGGTATGTTACATAGGGTTATCCTTCGTTCGGTTAGTCTAGGTTTGCGGTAGCCCTGACTACTGAGCTATACATTGCTATTCGCTGGATTTCTGCTTTCTACTG
>NW_016930559.1:0-238 GCF_001483705.2 Eufriesea mexicana
ATATTAGTCGAAAATGTCAATAAGATTGAACTTTCTAGACAGGTTCTACAGCATTGCAATTGCCATTGCACGCCAAGAGGATTTTTCCTGCTTCCTTACGCAAGGAAGTTAGCTCACCACGATATTAGTCGAAAATGTCAACAAAATTGCATTTTCCAGCCACAATTTAAATCACTGCAATGGCTATAGCACTCAAAAAGCATCTTTCCTCCTTGCATAACCAAGGAAGTAAGCTCAC
>NW_016930560.1:0-5556 GCF_001483705.2 Eufriesea mexicana
TTTATACTGCAATGCGGCGGATTTTTGAGCTCCGTTGCGTTCTGATATACTCTGATAGGCTCTGCGGAGGACAGCAATGGCGGTCCGGGCACGTTAGCTTGTGTCCAGTTACGTTTGTTCAGGTTCGGTTTGTTTGGGTTCGGTTCGGATATCTTTGAGGTCTGTCTTGTACACTGTAATGCGGTGCACTTTTGCGCTCTACTGTGCTCTAGTATGCTCTGCTTGGCCCTGGGGATGCCAGTGAAAGTGGTTTCGGTTCATTAGGTTTATAGAGGATGCATTTGGCAATGATATGTTTGCTTCGGTTAGGTTTGGATAGTTCCCAAACGTAGACTAACAAAGCCTAACGAGACGAGACAATTATTTCAGCCCCCCCCCCCCCTAGTGCCAAGCAGAACACACCAGAGGACAGTAGAACGCAGATATCCACAGAATAGCAGTGTATACCACAAAAGTCAAAGCTATGCGATCATAAACCAGACTAACATAGCCTAGAAGAGCGTAGCATAAATAAAGCCAACGGGACGGGACAACTATTGCTGACCACTACAGAGACAAGCAGAGCATACTAAAACACAGCAGAGTACAGAGCACAGTAGCGCGCAGAAATCCACCGAACAGCAGCGTACAGCACAAAAGGTTTAGCGATCCTAACCAAACATTGCCTAACCGTACCTAACCGAAAGTAACATGACTCTACATAACGTACCGAGACCGCTAATGCTGGCATTCCCAGAGACAAGCTGATAAGGTTACAGCACAGTAGTGCGCAGAAATCCACCTAATAGCAAACTAGAGCACAGAAGTCGCAGCTATCCTCTCGTAACCTCACAAACAGTGACACAACCAAACGTAACATAATTCAATCTTACGCGCCGCGACCACTATCGCTGGCAGCCCAAAAACCAAGCATAGCACACTAGTGGGGAGTGAAACGCAGAAATGCATAGAATTGCAATGTATATCAGAAAAGCCAAAGCAAACAAAAACTTGACCCAAACCAGCAGAACATAACCAAACATAACCTAACTCAAACTAACGCACCGAGACAGGTATTGCTGCTCTCCTCAGAGCCAAGCATAAAATATTGGAGCACACTAGAGCGCAGAGATCAACCGAACAGACACGAACAGCACAAAAGTTAGTAATATCCTATCTAAACGTAGCCTAACCCAACCTAACCGGACGTAACATGACTCAACATAACGTGCCAAGACCACCGTGGGTGGCGCTCCCAGAGCCAAGCTGAAAATATTAGAGAACTTTAGGGCGAAGAAATGCGCCTGATAGCGGACTATAACCCTAAAGCCAAAGTTATCTTCTCCTATCCTAGCCAAGCGTAACACTACCAAGCGTAATCAAGCACAACCTAAAGTGTCCCGACCACTATTGCTGGCTTCCCATGTCCAAGGAGAACACATTAGTGTAGAGTAGAACGCAGAATTCCACAGAATCGCGGGGCACACCGGAAAACTCAGAGCTACCCAAACCTAACCCAAACCAACAAGACATAACGAAACATAGCATTACTCAACCTAACGTGCCGAAACAGCTTTTGCTGCCCTCCCCAGAACCAAGCATGATATATTAGGGCACAATAGAGCGCAGAGGTCCGTCGTATGGCAGTGTACAGGAGACAAGTTTGTGAAATACTTTCCAAACTTGGTCAAACCCAACCTAACCGACCATATCTTGACTCAACATACCGTGCCGAGGAAAATACTGCTTGCCTTTCCAGGGCCAAGCTGAAAATGTTAGATCGCTCTCGGGCGTAGAGAACCAACAAATAGCAACCTATTGCACTAAAGTCAAAGCTGTCCTCCCGTAACCCAACCAACCGTAACACAACCAAACGTAACCTAACTCAACCTAACCTGCCGCAGCCACTAAAGCTGGCACCCTCGGAGCCATGCAGAACACATTAGTGGAACGTAGAACGCAGGAATCCCTACAATAGCAGTTTATACCGGGAAAGTCAAATCTACCCAAACAAAACCGAAATCAAGAGAACATAGACAAATATAACCTAACACAACCAAACGTGCCGAGACCGCTGTTGCTGCTAACCCCAGAGGCAAGCAGGACATACTAGAGCGAAGTAGAGCGCAGAATTCCGCCGAATACTTGTGTACGGCACAAAAGTTTAAGCTACACGAACCAAATTTAGCCATAGCCCACCAAGCCGAACTTAGCCTGGCGCTACACAACGTGCCAGGACCAATATTGCTGGCATTCCCAGAGTCAAGCTGAAAGCATTTCGTGCTTTGCAGGACGCGGAAATCCACCTATTAGCAGGCTATAGCATTAAAGTCATAGCTACCCTCTCCAAACCTAACCACTTGTAACATAACCAAGCTAAACCTAACCCAACCTAACCCGCAGCGACCACTACTACCGCCCCCCGCCCCCGTGCGATAAGCAGAACACATTAGTGGAGAGTAGAACGCAGAAATGCATAGAAACGCAGTGTATATCAGAAAAGTCGTAGCAACATTATTCTATCGCATACCACGGGGACACACTCGAAAATACTCTAACCGAACCTAACGTGCCGAGACAGCTATGGCTGCCATCCACAGAGCCCAGCAGGAAATGCTAGAGCACAGTAGATGGCACATATCCACCGAAAAGCAGTGTAGTGCGCAAAAGTTGAAGATGTCCCATCCAAACGTGGCCGAAGCCAACCTAATCGAACGCAACCTGACTCAACATAGCGTGCCGAGACCACTATTGCCGGCCTTCCCATAGCCAGTCTGAAAGTATTAGAGCACTGCACGGCGCAGAAATCAACCTAATAGCAGACTATAGCACTAAAGACAAAGCTACCATCCCCCAACCTAACCAATCATAACATAGCTGAACGTCACATAACTCAACATAAAATGCCACGACCGCCATTGCTGGCCTCCACAGGGCCAAGAAGAACACAATAGTAGAGAGTAGAAGGCAGATATCCGTCGAGTAACAGTATACATCAGAAACGTCGAAGGTACGCAAACCTAAGACAAACCAACAGAAAATAGCCGAACGTAACCTGACTCGACATAACGTGTCGAGACCACTATTGCTGGCCTTCCCAGAGCCAAGCTGGAAATATTAGAGCACCGTAGGACGCAGATAGCCACCAAGTAGCAGCGTACGGCACAAAAGTCAAATATATCCTGACCAAACATAACCTAACCTGACCAAGCCGAACGAGGGCTGACGAAGCTTAGCGAGACGAGGCCACTATTTGTAGCCTCTCCACTGTCAACCAGTACATACTAGAGCATAGTAGAGGGCAGAAATCCAACGAATATCAGTGTATAGCACAAAAGTCAAGGCAATTATAACCAAACCTAACCCAGCCTGTCGAAGCAAACGTAACTTAACCCAACCAATAGTGTCACGACCACTATTGCTGGCCACCACACAGTCGAGCGTAGCAGAGTAGAGAACAGCAGAGTACAGAATTCTAGCTAACAGCAATCTGTTCCCAGAAATTCAAAGCTATTCAGGCCTAACCCAAGCAAGCATAACCTAACCAAACCTAACCAAACCCAAACTAAATTGGTGTGACCACAATTTATAGTAGAGCACAGTAGAGTGCAGAAATCCGCCGAATGGCTATGTGTAGGACCAAAGTCAATGCTACCCTCCCCTAACCTAACTAATCATAACATACACAAATGGAACTTAGCACAACCCATCGTGCTGCGACCACTGTTGCTGGCCTCCCCGCAGTCGAGCAGGGAATAATAGAGCAGAGTACAGCGGAGGAATCCTCCGAATAACAGTCCTTGCCGAGAAAGTCAAAGCTATCAGAACCGAGCCCATACTAATACATCCTAATCGAACGTTAAGTAACTCATCCTGACGTGCCGAGGCGACTACTGCTGGCCTCTTCAGAGACATGCAGAGCATATTAGAGAACAGCAGAGCGCAGAAAACCAAGGAATAGCAGTTTGAGGCACAAAAGTCAAGGCTATCCACCCCAAACCCAACCGAAAATAACATGACAGAACGTAACCTAACTCAAACTTTCGTGCCTCGGCCACAACAGCTGGCCTCCCCGGAGTCGAGCTGAGTGTAGTACAGCACGGCACAGAGCAGAAATCCACCGAATAGCAGTGTACGGCACAAAAGTTAATGATATCTTAACCACACTTAGCCTAACCAAACCGAACCGAACGTAACATGACTCATCATAACATGTCGAGAACGCTGTTGGTGGCCTTCCCAGAGAAAAGATGAAAATATTAGAGCACGCTAGGGCCCAGAAATACACCTAATGGCAGACTATAACCCTAAAGTCAAAGCTACCCTCTCCTAACCTAGCCAATCGAAACGCCACCAAACGTAAGCTAACACAACCTAAGGTGCCCCGACCACTATTGCTGGCCTCCGCAGGGCCAGGCAGAAAGCATTGATGGAGAATGGAACGCAGTAATCCATAGAACAGCAGTGTACATCAGAAAAGTCTGAGCCACCAATACCTAACGCAAACCAACTGAACATAGCCAAACATAGCCTAACCCAAACTAGCGAACACAGGACACTATTTCTGCCCTCCCCAGAGCCAAGCAGGACATACTAAAGCATAGTAGTTCGCGTAAATCCACCGAATAACAGTGTACAGCACAAAAGTTAAAGCACTCCAAACCAAACTTAGCTTACCCCAACCTAACCGAACGTAACCTGACTGAACCCAACGTGGCGAGACCAGCATTCCTGTCCTTCCCAGAGTAAAGCTGAATATACTAGAGCACTGTAAGGCGCAGAAATCCACCTAATATCAGTCTATAGCTCTGAAGTCAATGCTACCCTCTCCTACCCTGACCAATCGTAACATAACCAAACGTAACCAAACTCATCCCAATATGCCCCGAGCTCTTCTTCAGGCCTCCACAGAGCCAAGCGGGGCACATCAATGGAGAGCAGAAGGCAGAAATCCATAGAATCGCAATGTATATAAGAAAACTCGCAGCTATAAAAACCTAACCCAAACCAATAGAACTTAAACCAACATAGCCTAACACAACCTGACGTGCCGAGACCGCTACTGCTGCCCTCCCCAGAGACAAGCAGGTAATGCTATTGCACAGTAGAGTGAAGAAACCACCGAATATCAGTGTACAGCGCAGAAGTTATAGCACTCATTGCCAAACATATCCTAACCATACCAGACCGTACTCAACCTGACAAAACATAATGTGTCGAGGACAATATTGCTAGTCCACTCAGATCCGAGCTCCATACATTGAAGTACTGTAGTGCGCAGAAATCCTCCTGATAACAGACTATAGCACTAAAATGGAAGCTATCCTCTCCTAGGCTAACCGAACGTAAAATAACCAAACGAATCCTAACCTATCCTGTGGTGCCGCGAACACCATTGCTGACCTAGTCTGAGCCGAGCAGAACACATTAGTGCGGAGTAGACCGCAGAAGTCAATAGAATCGCCGTGTATATCAGAATAGTCAAAGCTACCAAAACCAAACGCAAACCAAGAGGACACAGCTAAACGTAACCAAACTTAACCTCATGTGCCGAAACTACCATTGCTCCCCCCCCCC